>NC_036838.1:27356808-27438932 GCF_002910315.2 Salvelinus sp. IW2-2015
GGCGCGGACCGAGGTGAGAGGCTCTCCGCGTGTGCGGGCGACGTGCACAATTGGGCCGTAGCCGTCCGTCCGGGTTCGGTGAGGGTTCTAGGTACCGTGTATGGAATCTATCTTCTTTTAGTTGTTATGCTAGTTTGCGAACTGCGCTGCCAGATGAAGCTTTCCTGTGGCGGGCCGCGTAGCAGTGCGCGGTCGTAAACCGAGGGGTGGCCCAGGAAGTGCACAGGGGGTGTTTCCTTCCCGACGCAGACATTGGGGTGTGGCTGGGGGCGTGAGGAAGGGTGACGAGAGGGTACGGTGTGCGAGAGAGGGTGTGAGGAGAGAGTGGGCGAAGGGGGATGCGCTTGTGATTTAAGAAGCAGTGCGGCTTGGTTGGCGTGTGCTTCGTCTCTCACCGAGCCAGTACGGGAGTTGAGCGATGAGACAAGATAGTAATTACTAGCGATTGGATACCACGAAAAGGGGGTAACATTTATTTTTCATTAGGGAAAAAAAATTAAAGTCCATTCTATATTTAGCAAACCAGAACGGCACTATGGTTTTTGTTTTATTACTGATTTTTGTATTTATTTTATTTGCATGTTTATAATATTATTATTTAAACCAGGTAAGCAAGTTATCATTTAAAACTGCGACAACTGGCCAAGATAAGCAAAGCAGTGCGACACAAACAAACAGACACAGCGTATACACATGAATAAAGCAAAACGTATAGTCAAATAACACAATAGAAAAGTCTGAGATAGAGAAGTAAGATTAGGGAGGGAAGGCAATAATGAGGCCGTGAGTGGCGAAAAAGTGAATCGACAATTTAGCAAATAGAATGAGCTGTGAGTGATAGATAGTGCAGAAGATGAATGTTGCAAGTTAGAGAGATACTGAGTGCAGAGGAGCTGAAACCAATGCAAGATAACATAAATATGGGGAGAGGTAGTTAGCATGGGTAGTGCACAGGTGCAATGATCTGTTAAGAAAGCTCAGCAGTAGCTGGATCCCTTAAAAGTTAGTGAGGAGATCTGGAGGGTCTCCAGCTTCAGTTGATTTTTGCAATTCGTTCGCAGTCATTGGCAGCAGAGATACTGGAAATAAAGAAAGGCCCAAAAGGAAAGAATTGCTTTGTGGGGTGGTACCAGTGAAAATACGCTGCTGAGGAGTGCTACGGGTGGGTGCTCTGCATTGTGAGGGACCAGTGGTCCTGGAGATAAGGTGGGCTATTACTGGCAAAGACTTATAGAATGGAGCCAGTGGGATTTGCGCGACGGAATATGTAGAGCGAAGGCCAGCCAACGAGAGCATACAGGTCCAAGTGTGGGTGAGTATGATGCGGGGGCTTTGTGACGAATACGAGATGGCACTGTGATAGGACCTGCATCCAATTGCTGTGAGTAGGTGTTGGAGGCTTTTTGTAAATTACACCGCGAAGCAGGATCGGTAGCGATAGTCAGTTTTACAGGGGTATGCTTTGGCAGCGTGAGTGAAGGAGCTTTGTTGCAAAATTAGGGAAGCCGATTCCTAGATTTGCTATTGCGGGCGCGGCAAGGTACGGGCAGCGATTGGTTGAAGAGCATGCATATATGCATTTAGTTTGAGATTGAGGGCATCTAGCTTAGATTGTAGGACGGTCGGGGTGTTAAGCATATCCCAGTTTAGGTCACCTAACAGTACAAACTCTGAAGATAAATGGGGGGKAATTAATTCACATATGATGTCCAGGGCGCAGCTGGGGGCTGAGGGGGGTCTGTAACAAGCYGCAATAGTGAGAGACTTGTTTCTGGAAAGYTGGATTTTTAAAGTAGAACCTCAAACTGTTTGGGCACAGACCTGGCTAGCATGATAGAACTCTGCAGGCTGTCTCTGCAGTAGATTGCAACTCCACCCCCTTTGGCAGTTCTATCTTGGCGGAAAATGATATAGTTGGAGATGGAAATTTCAGAATTTTTGGTGGCCTTCCTAAGCCAGGATTCAGACACGGCTAGGACATCGGGGTTGGCAGAGTGTGCTAAAGCAGTGAAAAAAACAAACTTAGGGAGGAGGCTTCTGATGTTAACATGCATGAAACCAAGACTTTTACGGTTACAGAAGTTAACAAATGATTGCGCCTGGGGAATAGAAGTGGAACTGGGGGCTACAGGGCCTGGGTTAACCTCTACATCACCAGAGGAACAGAGGAGGAGTAGGATAAGGGTACGGCTAAAGGCTATCAGAACTGGTTGTCTAGTGCGTTGGGGACAGAGAATAAAAGGAGCWGATTTCTGGGCGTGGTAGAATAGATTCAAGGCATAATTTACAGACAAGGGTAGCCAGGAGCACACTCCAACACTCAGACATAATTTTCAAACAAAGCATGTGTTTTTAGTGAGTCCGCAAGATCAGAGACAGRGATGTGTCCTGGGATGTTCTCTTGATAAGTGCGTGAATTGGACAATTTTCCTGTCAAAATGTAACCAGTACTTTTGGGTGTCACTGAAAATGTATGGAGTAAAAAGTACATTATTTTCTTTAGTTATGTAGTGAAGTAAAAGTTGGCAAAAATATAAATAGTAAAGTACAAATAACACAAAAAACGACTTAAGTAGTACTTTGAAGTATTTTTACTTAAGTACTTTACACCACTGCTAAAAAGTATTTGCAAAGTTGATAACGTTATCCATGATGGGATTCGAACACGCATCCTATCGGTTGCTAGACGTTCGCTTTATACACCCACCTATCAATACAACCTGCTTCCATCTTATTTTATGTAATGTGCCATACTAATTTGATAGTCACGGATTGATGTTTACCATGTTACATCTAATCTGAGACCAGTCTACAACACCATGTAGTCTTCTTTACTAAATGTTCCAGAGCCTTTCGAGCTATGGATGTGCTCGTCTGTAGCAAGATATGCACTCAAATGTCTACTAGGAAATACACTGCTCAAAAAAATAAAGGGAACACTTAAACAACACAATGTAACTCCAAGTCAATCACACTTCTGTGAAATCAAACTGTCCACTTAGGACGCAACACTGATTGACAATACATTTCACATGCTGTTGTGCAAATGGAATAGACAACAGGTGGAAATTATAGGCAATTAGCAAGACACCCCCAATAAAGGAGTGGTTCTGCAGGTGGTGACCACAGACCAGTTCTCAGTTCCTATGCTTCCTGGCTGATGTTTGGTCACTTTTGAATGCTGGCGGTGCTTTCACTCTAGTGGTAGCATGAGACGGAGTTCTACAACCCACACAAGTGCTCGTAGTGCAGCTCATCCAGAATGGCACATCAATGTGAGCTGTGGCAAGAAGGTTTGCTGTGTCTGTCAGCGTAGTGTCAGAGCATGGAGGCGCGCTACCAGGAGACAGGCCAGTACATCAGGAGACGTGGAGGAGGCCGTAGGAGGGCAAACAACCAGCAGCAGGACCGCTACCTCCGCCTTTGTGCAAGGAGGAGCACTGCCAGAGCCCTGCAATGACCTCCAGCAGGCCACAAATGTGCATGTGTCTGCTCAACGTCAGAAACAGACTCCATGAGGGTGGTAATGGAGGGCCCGAGTCCACAGGTGGGGGTTGTGCTTACAGCCCAACACCGTGCAGGAGTTTGGCATTTGCCGAGACACCAAGAATTGGCAATTCGCCACTGGCGCCCTGTGCTCTTCACAGATGAAAGCAAGGTTCACACTGAGCACAATGAGCACATGTGACAGACGTGAACGAGTCTGGAAGACGCTGTGAGAACGTTCTGCTGCTGCAACATCCTCCAGCATGACGGTTTGGCGGTGGGTCAGTCATGGTGTGGGGTGGCATTTCTTTGTGGGGCCGCACAGCCCTCCAATGTGCTCGCCAAGAGGTAGCCTGACTGCCATTAGGTACCGAGATGAGATCCTCAACCCCTTGTGAGACCATATGCTGGTGGCCCTGGGTCTCCTAATGCAAGACATGCTCGACCTCATGTGGCTGGAGTGTGTCAGCAGTTCCTGCAAGAGGAAGGCATATGATGCTATGAGACTGGCCCGCCGTTCCCCAGACCTGAATCCAATTGAGCACATCTGGGACATCATGTCTCGCTCCATCCCCAACGCCACGTTGCACCACAGACTGTCCAGGAGTTGGCGGATGCTTTAGTCCAGTCTGGGAGGAGATCCTCAGGAGACCATCCGCCACACTCATCAGGAGCATGCCAGGCGTTGTAAGGGAGGTCATCAGGCACGTGGAGGCCAACACCACTACTGAGCTCATTTTTGACTTGTTTTAAGGACATTACATCAAAGTTGGATCAGCCTGTAGTGTGGTTTTCCACTTTAATTTTGAGTGTGACTCCAAATCCAGACCTCCATGGGTTGATACATTTGATTTCCATTGATCATTTTTGTGTGATTTTGTTGTCAGCACATTCAACTATGTAAAGAAAAAAGTATTTAATAAGAATATTTCATTCATTCAGATCTAGGATGTGTTATTTTAGTGTTCCCTTTATTTTTTTGAGCAGTGTATATTATATGATCATTCATTCATTCGTTAGCTACAAAGTAGCCCACTTTCCAAGCATACTTCCTCTTAGCTGAACGATGTCATTTCCCGGAAGAGACAGCTAAGATTGGGCCATTCTCTTTAGTGTTTGCCTTGTATGCCTTTCCCCCACTTCTTCACTACCAACATTTTGATCCAAAATCACACGGGAAACCCTACACAATTGGAGCAAAAACAAACCAATACAACACTAAAGTAACGTATCCAATGGAGTAACCAAGAACTGGACAGAAAGATAACGAGGTGAGGTTTTATTAGATGCCTCTTGACTAGCTAACGTTAGCTAGTTTGCTTAGCTAGCGTCTCGAGCTACCTGACTCGACATCCATGATCCATCAATTCCTGATGGAGTTCGATAAGCGAATTGCTTCAGATTTATGCCGGATTCATACCTTTTTATTGCACAATATATAGCTAATGAATGTTTTAGAAGAATATTTAAAATGCTAATACACATGACATGAGTGTGAAATGTGTTGACGTCGACCAGATAATTAGATTGTTAGCTAGCCAGATACTTTGGCTAGGCTAACTAGCTAGCTACCGCCGGTACTTGACTTGACAAGCGTGCAAACAAACGGCACAACTGCAATAACTTGTCTAGCAAAACCGGATCAATCAATTACACMTGACAACGTTTTGCAGAAACAAAAATTACATTTAAAGTTAGTATGTAATGTTCGTATATGAAATTAACATGAACTAGTTCAGTTGGATAGCCAGACAGCTAGTTGGCTGGCTWGCAGAACACACCTTACAAAGATCCTCCAAACGACTTTCTCTTATAAACGTGTCCTCTCAGCAAGTTGGGCATTAAGTTCTACTGTCTGCAGAGAATGATGATTGTCACAACAGCCAGATGATGTCTAAGTTACTAGTTAGCCATTATTGTATTGCAGGGAAACAGATTAAATAGCTTACGGTTTATTGGATTTATTGCGGCCCATTCATTTTAGTCTTATGATGCAAAATTACAGCACCCTTATGACCTTTTCATGTATGGTTGTTATTAGGTGTTACAAATGAATGAATCTGTATTGTTGTTGCTGTCAGTGCTGGATCTACAAAGTCAGCTGAAGGCCAGTTTTGCAAGGCACTGAATGTTTTTTGTTGTTGTGGTCATGCAAATGTGGCACCATCTCGTAACCTTAAATTGTAGGGAACAAGCTACCCCTCTAAGTRTAAGCCATTGTCTTTGTTATCCTCTTTTCAGGTGGAGTTTTGCAGTCATTCACCTCAATCAAATAAATCTTAAACGTCTATCGCTGCAGTACTGAAGAGTTCCCACCTCGACTTAACCTACCTACCGCCTGACTCCACCAAACCAAACTGGCCAGTATGTCCCAGTTCCAGTGTCCGGGTAACCTTATGTCGAGCCCTGCTGCCAGCCCCATGCAGCAGCTGTCTCAGCCCCAGCCAGGGTACAGTATCCCCTGTGCCTCYGGCCCCCTGCCCTCTGAGAGTGCCAGTCACCCGCTCCTGAGCTCAGCCCTGCCCTCGGGCTCAGCCACTCCATTCAGCCCCACCTCCACAGGTCTGTCGGTGTGCGTGCATTGTGTGTGTGCTCCAAAGCTTTTTTTCTGTGCCTCTCTCAATGGACTTATCTATTTTTGTTAATTTGTTTTTAGTATCTAACATGGCAAACCCTAAAGAGAAGACCCCCATGTGTTTGGTGAATGAGTTAGCCCGTTTCAATAAGATCCAGCCTGAGTATAAGCTGCTCTGTGAGCAAGGACCAGCTCATTCCAAGGTAACTCAACAACCCAACCACTGACACTCACTAGCAAACATGGGTCATGTTCATTAGGGTACACTCACTGTAGCAAAGGGTTTTGCAACTGAAAACAAAAACAAAAGCACATGTTTCTTGTTGGACATGTTTAACTTCAGATAGTACCTCATAATTTCTGGCCTTTTTCTGCCTACTGAACATGACCCTAGGAGATCAGTCATCACTGTGCTTTTTAATGTCTACKTCCCTGCTCTTAAATACTTGTTCATTTCAATAACAGATATATATCCCTCTCTCTACTTCTATCTATTCTGTCTCTCTCTTTCCTTCCTCCCCCAGATCTTCTCAGTGCGGTTATCACTGGGGGATCAGCACTGGGAGGCAGAGGGGACCAGTATAAAGAAGGCCCAGCACTCTGCAGCTGCCACAGCCTTGGCCCAGACAACACTGCCCAAACCTAGCATGAGGAACAACCCCCGCAACAACACAGGCAAGAACCCAGCACGCCTGGCCCTGTGTGTGTGCTTATTTCTGAGAGGCTCTCAGGTCATCAGTTGCTGTATCATGAAAGTATCATGATTGGGGAAACATTGATAGTCAGTGGTGTTAAGTAGTCTACATTCAAAAGAGTTTGATAACCAGGTGTATTAATGTTTTGGTCCCTATTGTTCTGTAATGTTTGTTTTCTGTTTTGTCTGTGTGTGTGTGTGTGTGTGTGTGTGTCCCCTACCACAGTAGATTGCATGACACACACGGTGGAGCTGAATGCCTTCTGTATGAAGCTAGGGGTGAAGCCTATGTACAAGCCCATAGACCCTTACCCCGGGATGAGACCACCCAGCTTCAACTACAACATCAGGGCCCCGGGGCCTTACCAACGCTCCATGCAACAGTATGTCCACTCTGGGGTGGGGGGGGTGTCATCTCAGTAAAAGCTATACCTGAGCGTATCCTGTCTTCTTTGTGTGGTCAGGTACTACTACCCGTTTCCCCCGGTGGGGCCGGTGTTGTACCACATGGAGCTGAACATCGGGGGCCAACAGTTCCACGGGAAGGGGCGCACGCGGCAGCTCGCCAAACACGACGCCGCTGCCAAGGCACTGAAGACTCTACAGAAAGAGCCCATACTGCTGCAGCAGCTGCCTGAGGTCAGAGCTGCCTGGGGTCAGAGCTGCCTGGGGTCAGAGCTGCCTGGGGTCAGAGCGGCCTGGGGTCAGAGCGGCCTGGGGTCAGAGCGGCCTGGGGTCAGAGCGGCCTGGGGTCANGGGTCAGAGCGGCCTGGGGTCAGAGCGGCCTGGGGTCAGAGCGGCCTGGGGTCAGAGCGGCCTGGGGTCAGAGCGGCCTGGGGTCAGAGCGGCCTGGGGTCAGCGCTAGGGTTGGAATATTCTGGTAACTTTTCCAAAATTCCAGGGTTTTTCCAGAAATCCTGGTTGGAAGATTCCCATTTCTATTATTCCTTCCTTGCTTATTCCCTTCTGATTCCGTGAATCCTCCAACAGGAATTCCTGGAAAAAGTTGGGTGGAACTTTGGGAAAATGTACAGTATTTTACCCACAAGGCAACACCTGCTACATGGATCACTACACCTGTCTGCTTCACAACGTGAAGGAAGAGCACATATGTGACTCAATACTGCCACACAAAGCAACTCAGCTGTAACATACACAACTGTCAGACAGAATGTTTTGACACAACTTTGTTGATTTCAGACGAATGGAGAAGACACAGAGAACTTCAATAAATCAGAAATCAGCCAGGTGTTTGAGATCGCACTGAAGAGGAACATGCCTGTCAACTTRGAGGTAGTTAAGCCAATGSAGGACTATAGCCTAACAGTCATTTAGATTGATCAAGTCCAGTTTGAACAAATCATTTGTCCTCTCAATGACCTACCTTTCCATTGATACGCCTATTTCAATTTTTTTTTGTCTTTCTCTAACCTCGTTCCTCCTCCGACCCACAGGTTCTGAAGGAGGCAGGTCCGCCTCACATGAAGAGCTTCATGGTGTGTGTGGCGGTGGGRGAGTTCTGTGGTGAGGGCGAGGGCAAGAGTAAGAAGATCGCTAAGAAGCTGGCAGCTACAGCCGTGCTGGAGGAACTGAGGAGACTGCCCCAGCTGTCCCCCAGCGTGGAGAAGATTCAGCCAGCACGCATTAAGAAGAAAACCAAGTCCATCATTAAGGTGAAAGGACCAGGGGGATGAGGTCAGGGAGCGTAGAGAGCAGTAAAGCATCTTTGTTATCCCAGATGGGAAATTTGCTAGCTAACAGTGAGTAAAGGGTACTGTACATCATAAGAAAATAACAAGTGCTTCTAAGATATTCATTTTTAAAGGGAAGGGCAACAGGAGGGAAAGGAGGGGTGATGAAGAAAGCTTTTGTAGAGTTGGAAAATTGTTTCTAAGGAATCTTTGTTCTTGTGTGTAATGCGCAATATCGCTCTTTCTCGCGCTCTCTTTTTCTCCTGCCTTCTCTTCCACCACCCCGCGCCCCCTCCAGCTGCAGACCAGTCCAGAGTATGGGCAGGGCATGAACCCCATCAGCAGACTGGCTCAGATCCAGCAGGCTAAGAAAGAGAAGGAGCCAGAGTACAGCATGATGACGGAGAGGGGGCTGCCCAGACGAAGGGAGTTCGTCATGCAGGTAAAAACAGGAGGCTCAAATAGCCTAGCCTGCTCTTGACCAAATCAACCRCACAGTGCCTATTCTCTAGGCCTAGGGCACTTGTGGAGGTCTGAGGGGATTGGACAGGTGTGAACAAATATGGCAAACATGACACCCATCCTATCAGAGGGCAATTTAGCGCCATATTGCGTATGTCTATCTAGGCTAGTTCCCACAGATCTCTGTAAGTGTCTATGGTTGGTTTGGGGGCCACTTTTTTTTCATTCTGACCTGTTTTGTGGTCATCAGGTGACTGTGTGTGGCCATTGTGCGGAGGGCATGGGCCCCAGTAAGAAGGTAGCGAAGAGGAATGCAGCAGAGAAGATGCTTGAGCTTCTAGGTTTCAAAGTGCCTCCACCTCAGCCCCACAAACCTGCGCTCAAAACGGACGAAAAGGTACAGTATGTCCAAGAGCCACCGGAGGCATACCAGCCAGGCAACTGTTTTAGGTAGACCCTACTCATGTGCTCATCTAGCCAGCAGTACACAGCAGAGGTAGTTTGTGTTGACTTGAATGACCGTTGAGCAGCCAACGCCAACGTGTGCTTTTTCTGTTGATCATGTAATCCAAGGTCCCGCAGAAGAAAAATGGAGATGGGAGGAAAGTGACCTTCTTTGAGCCGGGCTCTGTAGAAGAGAGCCAGTCGCTGGGTGAGTTGTTCAGGGGCAGGGTTGGAACTACACATGCTTTGATATGTACTCGGAGTTATGTAGTAGACTTTGCTTTTGGATTTTATATTAAGAGATTTGACTTGACTTAAACCCTTTTGTCTCTTTATGGAGCATAGGTCATTCACAATCTTCCTCCAGCGGGCTTGGTGTTGTGCGGGATGACAGATTTTTTTTTAATCAGGGAGCTTTTACACGGGTGTTCCGTTCTCCTTCCCAGTGTTTTACATGTGTCTGTCTCTCTGGCGCCCCCTATCTCTCAGGCTCCAAGGCAGAGAACTACCGCCAGCCCTACCTCAGCCACCAGCAGCTCCCAGCAGGCATCCTGCCCATGGTGGCAGAGGTGGCCCAGGCTATAGGGGCCAGCCCCAGCCTGGGGCACCAGAACAAGGGCTACGGCCCCCGGACCAACCCTGCCAAGGTGTGTGTGTCAGTGTCTAGTGTGCGTTTTAGTTCTTGACGTTATCCTTGGTGATGATATTTTTGCTCGGTTTCCTTTGTATATTTATTTTTAGTCCTTTGATGTTCTGTTTTATGTAAATGTCTTTGTATAAAGATAAGCAGTATGCAAATAAACATTATTATTGTTAAAGCTGTAACTTTTTGGGCGACCTGACCAAATTCACATATYAATTAGTTATAGATCTGTCATTCTTATTGACAACAAGTGTAAGAAGCAATAGATATGTTCTATGTTCCCTTTTTCTATACTTCCTGTTAAGTTTAGTTTTTGTGTCTTACTTTTGGCTTCAAACAGCTGAAAATACAATGTTTTTGGTTATTTAAAAGATATTTCACAGCAGTTATGATGGTACAATGATTCTCTACACTTGCTTGTTTTGAAAGTAGTAGGCATACTATTAGAATTTTAGCAAGCAGGAAATGGTGGAGAGATCTCTGCATATTGCACCTTTTTAATGTTATTATATTAAGGTCACCCTGACGGCCATGATCGCCAACGAGCTGCTGTACACTGGTACCTCCCTGACCGCCGATACCATCCTGAAGAGTCAGAACAGTATGGCTCATCTAGTACCTCACGGACCCATGACCAGACCCTCCGAACAGCTCAGCTACCTAGCCAACGTACAAGGTCTACAGGTAAACAGACGCAGAGGCGCGCAAGCATGTGCGGACAAACACACACAGACACACACATTTTTATTCATGTATTTTGGAGTGTTAGTATTAAAAACCATTTGTTTTTTCTTTGCAGGTGGATTACAAAGACTTCCCCAAAAACAACAAGAATGAATTTGTATCGCTGATCAACTGCTCCTCCCAGCCGCCTCTTATCAGCCATGGCATTGGCAAGGACGTGGAGTCCTGTCACGACATGGTGAGACACACATATTCAACCACACTGAAGGTGCTCTGATGGTTAGACCAGAATCTTGTCCATTAGGGCACACCGTAGCTAAACATTTTCATATATTGGACATGTTCAGAATATACTTCTCTTTTTCACTTGTACCCTCTGAACACGACCCGGATGCTTTAAATCAGACACATACTGGCACAAGCACTAGGGAAATTATGATATAGGCTATATCAAATGTTCCAACCCCATCCACAGGCGGCCTTGAGTATCCTGAAGTTACTGTCAGAGCTGGACCAGCAGCAGCACCAGCAGCAGACCAATGACAGGACAGGGAGCGGACCAACCTCTGGGTAAGACCACGCATCTGAATGGGTCAGATGTGGACCAGTACGAGAACACTTACGGTTGAATAATACATTTCTTTCATAGGGTTGCGAAACTTTAAAAGTTTATCCGAAATCCTTGTTTCCCTCCAACTGGAGAATTTGGTCTGTATGACTTGGTAATGCTGATCTGGCTTGTGTTGCTTCTGTAGGTGTGGCAAACAGGACATGGGCGGCAGCGACTCTCTCCTCATCAAACAGGCTAACTCAAGCACCTTGGGACAACAGACTCTGGATGGCACTGTGTAGACAGACACACACCATTGGTTGTTTGCAAGAAGCACTAAAAGAAAACTCTGACACTGTGTTGTGATAGGCTGTTTTAGAATTCTACAGGAAGCTCAGGGCAACTGTAGGCTCTAAAGCATCACTAGTGTTCATGTTATATTAAATGTTCTGAAATGTTCACAGTTAAACAAGATTAATAGAAGAAATTGTTTTAGTTTCATTTCCTCCTCCTTAATGTTGTTTAATTGTACACGTTTTTTTTTTTTTTGCTGCTTAATAGAAAAGTGTAGCTGCATCGTATCCGATATAATGGCAGTCCGCTCTGTTGAGATGGAATGGGATAATGTTAACTGTGAAAAGCTTTGTTTTTGAGTAGAAGCGTTTTCTCTCTTTTTTTRCCTTTTCTGTTAACAACTTTCTTTCTCTCATTTTTAAATATTTTATTGTTCTTTAACCCAGGGCCTGGAATTCTTGGCGGGTTGTTCACAAACATGGCTTCAAACGTTTTTTTTGAAACATTTTCAGCGTTTACTTTAGTCTGACTGGCGTGCCAGATGGACTGGTTTGCAGTTTTGCCACTATTCCATTGGTTCCATTGTGCCAGGCAAGCTCAATCAATCGCAGCTAAAGTATTTGAAATGATTTCAAATGGCTTTTGAACCCAGGTCTACTGTAGTTGTTACAATAGTGTTTACTTGTGAAGTATGTTACCCCATAGAAGGATAGGATGCAGCTAGCAAACCACTGTTGATTTTCCTAGAGTGCTTTATAACAACCACCACAAGTGAACAGTGTTTATTTACATTACCATGTAGGACTGGGAAGGTTTTGAGACTAATTGTAGCGTTTGTGCGTGTGATGTTGTCTATCCCCACTGAAAGATGGCYGGGCAGTATAAGTCTGTGTTGCTCCCCCCCCCTTTCGTCTCTCCCCCTCCCTCGGTGTCAAACCACCTCTCTGCTCCCCATGGAATGTAAGTAAAACTTGTGTGCTGTAACGCACAAAACAAAACCATCAGTTTTTATTTTTTTTGTTCATCTCTTGTTCCATGAGAAAATGGTATTGAGGATAGAGGAAGGGAAATACGTWTTTTTTTTGTACTCTCTCGACAGACGTGTTTTTTCTGGCAAAGCATGTCTAGCCCTATAGGGCTGTGATATCAGTGACGGAAAAACAAACCCAGTCACTCAGTGTTTTTACTCAACGTAATCAGTTCTGTGGCAGCAGGATGGTGGGTAAGCCAAACAAACGGCTGACACATTATTATTGACCTGTCAAACACATGGTACAACCACCCTGTCCTGRAAGACTTRATTGCTGGCCAATGACCATTACTTCCATTCCATCACATGCAATCAGAGGACCACCAATCACAGGTGTCACACATGTAACCTTTTCACACTATTGTGCAGACTTGAGACATACTGTGCTGGCTCAGATATTTTCTTTTCACATTGTCCTCTCCAGCACAGCTAGGGTTGCTTAAAGCGAGCTGAACAGGACCGATGGTGCCAGCCTGCTTTTAAACCAGTCGAGGGGAATGGGTGATTGGTTGGCTGGTTGGCGATGCCCATAAACCACCTGGGAATAACTGAGTGTGTTACAAAAGCAGACTGACCTTCTGTTGGGCCATAGTCACAGTCATACAGTTAGGGTTGGTYGAATAGTTTGGGAGAAGAAAGTGTGGCCATTTTATTTCCCCATTACATAATTTTTATCCCATTAAATATTTGTCTATCCACTCAAGGTTTGTTCCCCGGACACAGTTTAAGCTTCTTCCTGGAATAAAAAAACATGCTCAATGGAGAYTTTTTGTCCAGGACTAGACTTAATATGTGTCTGTGAAACTGGCCCTTAGATTTTGTTTGTAGAGACTGAATTGACAGGGAGAGTTAMTTAGCTGCAATCAGGGTAGGTCAGGTTGTACTTCTTGCTCTTTATGAAGGGGTACATGCATTTGTCTGACCCCATGGACCGATAGGTCACCACGTTGGGCTCCCACGGCAACAGTCTGCAGGAAYAGGAAGTGTGCAGTTACACAGGTCAAAGGTAAAACCTGTCAGTATCATGCCAGGGTGTCCTGTACAAGCACTACGTTTGATGTGAAGTTGGATGCYGTCCAGGGACTGGTCGATCAGGATGGCGTTCGTGGCCTGCTCCACACAGTACTCCGGCTCCAGCGGTGCCAGGAACAGTGCTACCTCATCCCTGAGGGATGCAGCAGAGAGCATAGAGTTTTACAGCATCACATTGTTAGAAGTACAACTACAACATTCTGAAACATACTGTAGTAAGCCTATGTTCAGTGTCAAATGATGAACCACTGTACTATTGTATGAAGTAGGCTTACACCTGCAATGTCAGTCTGATTAACCCAGAACAAAGTTGCCCTTAGTCCCTCTTTAGTGCTGCCCTTTCTCCAGCCCATAGTTTCTCTCACCGGATCTTGCACCCGTCAAACATGCCCGTGTCGACAATATAGGGACACACAAGAGTGGTCTTGACTCCATCAAATTCCTCAGTCAGCAACTCGTGGGCCAGGGACTCGTGGAAGCCCACTGCCGCAAACTTACTGGCGCAAWAATCATGGTACAAACAGAAACACCACTGAGACGTTAGGGCCCATATTCATTAAGTCTCAGAGTAAGAGTGCTGATCTAGGATCAGGTCCATCCTGTCCATGTAATCTTACTCAGTATGATCTAAAAGGTTGTATATCAGGGACTCGTACTCTGAGATGCTTTGTGAATATGGGTCCAGAACACATTTAGAACATCACAGTAACACATACTGTACATACAGTAGGCTACGTTACAGAGGCTAAGATACTTTACCATAGGCTACCCTTTTACCTACAGTATGTCTCTACACAGTACTAACTGTAGTAATACCATTCTTGGTTAACTTCTTATGGCTGGGTGGCAGTATTGAGTAGCTCGGATGAAAAGGTGCCCAGAGTAAACTGCCTGCTACTCAGGCACAGAGGCTAAGATATGCATATTATTAGTAGATGTGGATAGAAAACACTCTGAAGTTTCTAAAACTGTTTGAATGATGTCTGTGAGTATAACAGAACTCATATGGCAGGCAAAAACCTGAGAAAAAATCCAACCAGTAAGTGGGAAATCTGAGGTTTGTAGGTTTGCCTATCCAATATACAGTGGGATATTGGTCATATTGCACTTCCTAAGGCTTCCACTAGATGTCAACAGTCTTTAGAACCTTGTTTGATGCTTCTACTGTGAGGAATGAGGGAAGGAGAGCTCTTTGAGTCAGGTGTCTGGCATGAGCTGAACATGTGCGCTCACGTGAGAGCGACCTGCTTTCCATTGCATTTCTGAAGACAAAGGAATTATCCGGTTGAAACATTATGTTAAAAACATCCTAAAGATTGATTCTATACATCGTTTAACATGTTTCTACGAACTGTAATGGAATTGTTTGACCTTTCGTCTGACCTGTGCGTCATGAATTTGGATTACTGGACTGAACGTGCGAACAAAATGAAGGTATTTGGACATAAATGGTGGACTATATCGAACAAAACAAACATTTATTGTGGAACTGGGATTCCTGGGAGTGCATTCTGATGAAGACCATCAAAGGTAAGTGAATATTTATAATGCTATTTCTGACTTCTGTTGACTCCAAAACATGGTGGATATCTTTATGGCTTATTTCGGCTCTGAGGGCTGTACTCAGATTATAGCATGGRGTGCTTTTTCCGTAAAGTTTTTTTGAAATCTGACACAGCGGTTGCATTAAGGAGAAGTTTAGATAAAGTTCCATGTTTAATACTTGTATCTTTTATCAATGTTTATTATGAGTATTTCTGTAAATTGATGTGGCTCTCTGCAAAATCACCGGATGTTTTGGAGGTAAAACATTACTGAACATAATGCGCCAATGTAAACTAAGATTTTTGGATATAAATATGAACTTTACCGAACAAAACATACATGTATTGTGTAACATGAAGTCCTATGAGTGTCATCTGATGAAGATCATCAAAGGTTAGTGATTAATTTTATCTCTATTTCTGCTTTTTGTGACTTCTCTCTTTGGCTGGAAAAATGGCAGGGTTTTTCTGTGACTAGGTGCAAACCTAACATAATCGTTTGGTGTGCTTTCGTCGTAAAGTCTTTTTGAAATCGGACACTGGTTGGATTAACAACAAGTTTATCTTTAAAATGGTGTAAAATACTTGTATGTCTGAGGAGTTTTAATTATGATATTTCTGTTGTTTTGAATTTGGCGCCCTGCACTTTCACTGGCTGTTGTCATATCGATCCCGTTAACGGGATCTCAGCCGTAAGAAGTTAAATAATATTTACGGTAATAAACAGCAACAAGACAGTCATAGACATCAGTAATATTCACTCTTAGGTGGTGTGTCCTCCCTGGTTCACCTCCACACAGGCAGTGCTGAAGAGACCCGGGACGCTGGCGACGTGTCCATGGTTCTGCTCTTTCATCTGGGGAATGAAGGCCTTTGTCATCTGTGAGACACACACAGATAGGCAGGTCCACACGCACGCACAGACATGTACACACGTGCACGCATGGACAAACACGGACAGACAGGCAGGCACACACAGGCACGCACGGACACACAGAGAGACAGACACACACGCAGGCACGAACATACACAACCAGATGCACAAACACACACACACACAAAGAGACTGCTATTCGATGAACACAATTACTGACTATCAGGAGTCGCAATAATGAGATTAATATCAAAATAGTCCATGAACATTTTGAATGAGCAAAATGAGGCAGTATTATTGTACTGCAGTCCTGATGGGAGTTCTGCCTCACTAAGCTTCTTAAAAAAGTTGCTTAATGTGAAGCAGGCTTACTGTTCCCCACTGTAAGAGGATCAGGGAGGGAATCCCCTAGCCCTTTAATTGGCTGTYTGTGTGTGTCACTTTAATAGGGTCACTGTATGGGATGWTGTCGCTCAGCTAAGYGGATAAGAACTTATTAAAGTTGTACATTTCACACGTGTCATGTGACGCATTAAGAACAATAAACTGCACTGTATACGTCCGACTATAGCTGAGGTATAGGGAGGGATAAAACTGACGCACACAGGGATAAAACGGCTTGGAATTTCTCTTTCGCAATGCAAAGATTTAAGAGTAAACCTAAACCCTTCATATTTTACGAGTTATAGTCTGATAGTCTGTTTTCACATACCAGTAGGTTTGTCTTCTTCATGTTACCCATATAGCCCTTGTAACACTATGGCTGCATTTACACAGGCAGGCCAATTCTGATATTTTTCCCAATTATGGGCAAAATATCTGAAATATCTGATTGGTCAAAAGACCAATTAGTGGAAAAATATCAGAATTGGCCTGCCTGTGTGAACGCAGCCTGTAGGATCCTGCTCTGAGAAACATTTGTACATAAAACCTATTAGTYTTCATATTACTTCACATTGCATATCAAACTTGTGCAAAATGATGCTATTTGCTGGTGATGGGAGCCTGTATATTTATAGATTATAATAATCCYTCTGATTATCATCAATGACAATAAATCATGGAAACCTCAAGCCCACATCCTAAAGCCTGACTGATTACAGAACTATATGGTACTATATGGACAGCATTTAACTGTCATCATCCCTACAGTGTATCACAGTGTGATTAGTCTCTTGTGACAGACTGTTAACATATACAGTATGTCAAACTGAGTAGCTGGCCAGCACACACCAGATTTGGTTCTGGGTTCTGAGATTACAGTTGGATGATAGCCGCATGCCACCCTCTCCCTCCACCAGCTGATAAGAGTCCCCTGTCCCCGTTCTATAAAGTGTTATCTGGCCCACAGAGTAACAACAGTAGCAGCAGCAGTCTTACCCAGAAGAGGGCGTGACAGCTGACCTTCATGGTCCTCTCCACCAGCTCATCCGGACAGTCCATCAGCCGTTCCCCGGCAACCACCCCGGCGTTGTTCACTAGCATGGTGACATTACGGCCCAGGTCCGTCCGCACCTCGTCCGCCGTGRGGTACACCTCCACCCGGTTGGTCACGTCCACCCTGTAGGGCTACGCCTTGCCCCCCGCCTCCCTCACTAACCTGGCAGTCTCCTCGTTGTTGTTAGCGTTGACGTCCCATAGCACCACCTCTGCCCCGTGTTTGGTGAACTCCAGGGCGAAGAGACGTCCCAAGGCGCCCCCTGACCCTGTGATGAGGACAAGCTCAGCCGTCGATGGGCTTGGTGAGCGGCTGGAAGACGATCCGCACGGATCCACGCAGGATAAAGGAGWTCACATCCAGGAGCATCATCTGGAGGTCCATCAGAAAGATGATCTTCTCTGGTGGTCCTGGGGGTTTGATGTCCTGACTGTACCGAGTGTGTTATGTTCAAGTATGAAAGCAGCTAGCTAAGGTCTGTTGTGCTCAGATGCAAGCACTTTGTTCTGAACTGTCTCGTTAAATAWAAGGTAGAAAATAAAAGTGTGTCTGAGAGTCTACGGAGTGTTCTAACTGAGAACGCTAAAGGTGCAGACAGCCAAGCTGGTGCATGTTACCTTCCCTCTGCTCTACTCTGTGGCTCCGGCCTGCCTTCTCACTTTATTTAAAAACTCCTTCAGGATTAGGTTAAAAGGAATTATAAATTGGGTGGTTCGAGCCCTGAATGCTGATTGGCTGACAGCCGTGGTAAATCAGACGGTACACCATGGGTTAGACAAAAGTTATTTTTACTTCTCTAATTACATTGGTAACCAGTTTATAATAGCAATAAGGCACCTCAGGGGTTTGTGGTATATGGCCAATATACACCGGCAAAAGGRTGTATTCAGGCACTCCGCGTTGCGTCGTGCTTATGAACAGCCCTTTGCTGTGGTATATTGGCCAWATACCACACCCCCTCGGGCCTTATTGCTTAAATACCTCCTTGAGCCCCCTATAAAAAATATGTTTGTTGAGAGGGACACCATGTACTGCATATTAATTATTACTTTAGAAAATTGGGCTGAGGAATTCTCAGCCCAATTTTCTTATGTGCAAATAAGAAACACATTTATTTTACCAGGCAGTTAAGAGCAAATTGTTTTTTTTAAATGACAGTACCAACACTATTGATTTTGTCAATAACAAATAATCAAAATAGATATCTGCCATTATGTCCAATAGTTTTATGATGCTTACAGTATCAACATGCACATACACTTTCAACCCCATTTGACCCTTCGTCACACACACTTGCAAGATATGACAGCAAATGGCAGGCTTACTGGACTCGTTCAAGGTTATGGATAAAGATTATTCTCAACTATTTCTCTTCTCACAGTGTTGAGTACTGCAGTATTAGTGTTGAGTACTGCAGTATTAGTGTTGAGTACTGTAGTCACTAGCCAGAATGTATGAAATGTAAATGTCATAAGAAGATTATGCATACATGAACTGTAGACCTTATTATAGATGCTTACATCCTGTCTGCTTACATATGTTTCTATAAAGTTCCTGCAATGTTTAGGTGAACGCTACCTCCCTTGTTTAACCTTAAATCTCCTAAGCATCTAACATGAAGTTAAGGTTACAGACACGCATAGACTGACTGAACAAATGGAAATACAAGACACAAACGCAAGCACGTGAATCAGGGTTGGGCAATCTGAATGTAAAGACTAAAGGCTATTTCAGGTAATTACTTTGCAGAGGGTTATGGGAGGGGAACTAGCCTGGCGGACGCGACCCACGCGACTACACAGCGAAGAGTAAGAGCTGGTGTCAGCCAGACTATTCATCAGGGTGTGGTTGAACAAAAGCGAAGGATCATGTCTGAAGTAAACACCTTGAACGACAACTGGCTGGCCCAGTCAGATAAATAATAATTAACAGACACGGGCRTTCACTTACAGTACTGGAACCAGGTCAACTTTATATGAAACTACAGATTGGCTGGTGTGGCCTGGCATCTGTTGGGATAGACTTGAAAACGGTGCAAATAACMTATCAAAGCCTCCATTTGCCGTAGGTCTAAATCTTGGCTTGTAAATCAGGTGATTTGAATCCAAGGCTCAGGCTGCCTTGTTGGCACGTAGTGCTGCCTGATGGTGTGCCAACCAGCCAAGTCCTCCTCAGGCCAGTGGGATAGCAGGATAGGCCCTAAAGCCTGAGTCAGGGTTTAAATCATTACATATTGCTACCTGTGGGGATAATCAAATCAAACCCTGTTTTCCTCAATGCTGTAATCTTGATTTAGGTTTTGTAGTTGATATGTTTTTATATTGTGAGTCAGTATAAGGACTATGATAATACCTTATAATGCAAAATGCTTTTAAGAAGCTGGACTATGTAAACATGAGATAATGTAGTATATTACCTAAAAGGCTAGTCAACATACTTGTCAAGTCGTTAAATGAGGCAAGAGGTGCCCTTAAATAGAAACCTCTCATAAAAACCGCTGATAAACTTACATTATAGAATTGGGCCCATATTTGTAAAGTGTCTCGGAGAAGGAATGCAGATCTAGGATCAGGTCCCCCCTCTTATTCATTATGATATAAAAGGCTAAATTGATCCTAGATTGTGTGGTGGTGGTTTCGGCTGGATGGGTGTTGGCGTCTGATTCACCTCCAGGTGTTAATGGTTAACGAGAGAGATCTGATAAGATGCTTGATACAGAAACGTGGAGACAAGAACAGAAGTAGTTTGAGAGCGATGGAGGCGGAGTAATTGCAGCTACGCATATTTCTGCCACTCAGAGAGAAGTCAATAGGCCCTATTTAGTGTCCTTTACTGCATCAGGTATCTGTTACAGCATTTTGTTCACTGCTGTACAAGAAAAACATACTCTAAGCCACTTTCAGATTGTAAACATGATCCAAATGTTGATCCAAATAACTTACTTGGCTTACTTGTGGTTTATTTAACATGTGCAAGTATCCAGAATACAAGTCCTTTAACAGGTGCCATGTAGAAACGGACCATTGGATGAGTTTACTATGTGTCATGCTTATCTGAAATGGGGGAACTACCCAAGTAACATTTGATTGGACTATGAATTGTGCCTTTGGATTGTCTATGACAGTTAGAGCTGATCTGTGTTTATTAGAGCGGTAAATGCAGAGGTTCTATAGAACTCCCAGACTACACCAGGACAGGGCCCCTTTATGGGGCCGCACTCTAGCTCTCTCTCTGTGTGTGTGTGTGTGTGTGTGTATATGTGTGTGTGTGTGTGTGTGTTTTTGTGTTTTTGTGTGTTTGTGTCTGTGTGTTTTTGTGTGTTTGTGTGTCTGTGTGTGTGTCTGTGCCTGCATTCAGGTCAATGCCTGGGAAACTGCCCCGCCACGCCCACACGTCCTCAAGCACACACTGAGTACTGAGTAGCTGGGAAATATGTATTTGAGCGGAAGACCCATGCTGCTGCACTGTCCACAGTGTTGTTATTGTTCTGCATGAATGGTCCTGGCCTTAGGAATTTGATCAATCCATTATTTTCACATGTTGAGGCACAAGAGGCCAGGAAAGCTGGCAGCTTAAGCTAACAGGGGTAGAAAGAATGGGCTGTGCAAAGCAAACAAGTTACTCATGCCTCCCACTAATTAATCCAGGGAAAATGGACATGAGGCCACATACTGTCACTGTAGGCTACATATCATAATAAAACCTTATGGGTTGAAGTAAATATTCTCACAGGCATGCACATACATCCCTACCGTGATCATTCATTAACATTGTTAAACGCACATCCACATATCATGCAATTATAAAATCACCATATAGTAAACAGTAGCCTGCTGAATGACCATGTTATTTTAAATTAAGAGCCCCGCAGAATAGGATATATGCAAATTATGAAAAATATGAACAAGAAGCCTATGCTTCACAGCTGTACTGTTTTCTTTAATTTAGTTTTGAGGCAAATGAGCTTCCTTGTAGGGAGCGCTGTGGTCAGAGAAACGAACTGTCCCTTTAAGAGAGCGAAAGAGAGAGATATGCGCTTGACAAAAGCCATTGCAGTATATTGCCCGATAGCACTTGGAATCCCATTATGGGGATAGTTGCTGAACAAASTCTGTGTCAAAAACTTTTCAGAATGATAGCCTATCTTTTCAAAAAAATCGAAATACTTAGATAAACGACATCGAAAGTCCCCTAGTATCAACTTCGGCGTGTGAACACAGCTCTGTGATTTTACAGGTGTCAGCCGCGGCGCTAAGTCCCACAGAAATACTAGTCTAGGCCAATYGTCATGCATCAGTTCAGTTATACTGTTACCGGCCGCTGGCTCTACTCCTGTGTCGTGCTGCTAGTTTTGCTGGTCGTCCCGAACGAGGCAGGGTGTCAGGACACGGGTTTTTGCTGCACTGGGCACGACCGGTCGTGCGTCAGTAAGGGATGGAGAGRTGACCGTTCGTATGGCACCTGCTATTGCGACCAGGCTTGTACCTCTACTCTGGACTGCTGTCATGATTATGAATTCGCCTGCCCAGGTAAGTTTCCCATACACTATACAAAAGTATGTGGACACCCATCAAATGAATCATGCTTCACCATCTGGCAGTCCGAAAGACGAATCTGGATTTGGCGGATGCCAGGAGAACACTACCTGCCCCAATGCATAGTGCCAACTGTCAAGTTTGGTGAAGGAGGAATAATGGTCTGGGGCTATTTTTCTTGGTTCCGTCTAGGCCCCTTAGTTCCAGTGAAGGGAAATATTAATCCTACAGCATACAATGACATTCTAGATGAATCWGTGCTTCCAACTTTGTGGCAACAGTTTGGGGAAGGCAGAGCCGGTCCTGACCTCCCGGGGCCCTAAGCAAAWTTCTGRTAAGGGGGCCCTCTTACCTGACCCGTGAGCCATGTAAACCATTGTCTCACAGTCACACCAGTGCTCCCACTACCAGTGCTCCCACTACCAGTGCTCCCACTACCAGTGCTCCCACTACCAGTGCTCCCACTTACAATCCTCCCTCCTTTAAAACAGTTTGCTCCATCTGTCAGTCTAAGAATAAGTAGACCTATACAGAACAGAAGGAGGTGTAAAAACAAACAATATTTATTGAATATAATATTTTCTATAGAATCTTAAGATAAGTGAATATTAACATAAATAAGAAATTGTAGAAAATATAAAATGTAGAAAATAATCAAATATATTACTYAGCTTTGGCTCTGCTGCCTGGTAATTAGTCCAGTCCCCACAATATTATACAATTAGCTTTGTCTATACAATGTAAACATAACCCTATAGGCTATGGCTGCAGCGATATGTCTCAAAATAGTAAAATAAAACCTATACAGCTGTGTGATTTAACTTTGGTTCCCTCTACAGCCTGGGCATTTTCAGCATGGGCACCAGTCATTTACACAAATGCACTTCTGCCATACAATCTTAAATGTTACTAAGTGTGTAAACATTTGAATGTTTGAATTAAAATCTTACCATCAAAATATTCCTCTTCTGCACCTTGAGGCAAAATCATCAATGATGTCATCATAGGACATGTTTCCCCACGTCATGATTTATGCTCATGATGGCCAGACCACTCAAACATTCCTGTGACATGGAAGACCTCAGGTAGCTTTGAGGAGCTTTCATTTTGAAAAGCTCCTCTCTGACGATGCTACTGTTACTGGTAGGGTGACTGCAATTCTTAGGGTTATCCAAAGGTTAGGATAGAGTTCCTCCAGGTTTTTTCTCACAGAGAAAGGAAAGCAGCTCAAAGGCAGTCATCTTATCTGATGGCAGATGAGGTACATTCTGAATCTCGTGTGCCAGATCCATTCCACTGATGTCACAGTCATCTCTGAAGGTTAGTGTTTTCAACTTCCATGCAGTGAGCCTTTAAAGATTCAATGGACATCTGAGGTAGTGCTGAAGGCCAGCAGCACTCCATATTTGGTTTTCACCTGGTTGAGTGTTTCAAATCTCTCATCCATGGATGTCACAGCAGAGTCGACCACAATGTTGAAGTAGTTGACTTCAAGGTTTTTCAGTGCCTCAGTCACTGGTTCATCAGAAGCCTCATAGCTGAAATGCCTCTTGCTGTTTCTCAGTCTCTTCTCTTTCAGAACAGCCTCCACATGAATTTCTTCACAAATGCGTTTGGCTGTTTTCTGGGCCTCAGAATACAGTTTGCCAGTATGTAGTGAGGGAGGCCTTTGCATTTGAGATTAAATTCACTGCGATATCCAACTGCATTGAGGCGGATTGGAGGAGCTTGTTCACCTTGTTTGTCATTGTCAGTATCTCACCATACGACACAGCAAATCAAGAAGCYGTAGGACCCAACTTCCTCTGCAAGTGCTTGTGCCTCCACTGTCTGGCTTCCAGTAATGCCTCTGAAGCCTGATACCTGATTGTATGAACACTTTGGAGCCTACTCTCCCATCTCGTGTCACTCCATGACTTCACAGTTATGTTCACGTGTTTCTTCAAAACACTCCATCTTTGTGTGCCAGCTGAAAAGGTGAAGAGATTTTGCACATGCCCCCCCCCAAAAAAAACCTGCATCTTTTGAAGATTTGGCAGCATCTGCAATGACAAGGTTTAGAGTATGTGCTCCACATGGGACGAACACGGCTCTGGGATTTTTTTTTGAGCAGTCTGGCTTGTACTCCTTGCCCTTCATGTTGGCCCCATTATCATGAGCTTGCCCTCTGCCCTCTGCAATCTTCAAATGGGATCTTCAGCTTGTTCGGCTTATCTAAGATGACAGTGGACAGATTCAAGCCTGTGTTAAACTCAACATTCACCAAGCCGAGGAAGTGCTCCTTGATCTCTGGCTTTCCCTTTAAAGCCARYCTTCTCAGAATAACTGACATTTGCTCCTGGTGACTGTCAGGTGTACAGTCCAAGATAAAGGAGACGTACTTTGAGTCTCTTACTTGAGTTACTGTTTCTTCCAGAATCTTGTCGCTCACAATCTGTGTCAGCTCATTCTATGTGCGCTTCTCAAGGTAATGAGCATGTGTGTCTCCATCTTTAAATTTGCTGAGATGATTTTCCATAACAGGGTCAAATTTTGCCAGTAATTCAACCTCCTTTTAGGAKGTTTCCATTATCTGGTTGGAAGAGTTTGTCGTCTGAATCCCAGGTTTCTGGGTGATACTTATTAAACGTGTAAGGACATCTGATTRTTTCAGCCTCCAAAATTGTCATTTGTYTCTGGTCAAGAGTCTGTCCCCGACTTAGGCGCAGATCAAGTTCTCTCCACTTAAACATATTGTTTGTGTGTTCAGGACTACCCTCATGGTGTTTCAGAATGGCGTTGATATTTGATCAGTCATTCACGCCTTCCTTTATTATTTTGTAGTCGTTTGTAGAAAAGAGCTGTCGTGGTAATTTCCTGTATTACTCAATAAAGAGAGAGAGCCAACCACACACAAGTCACAGTTAAATTATATATTCCATCTTTAATATATATACAAGCTTCACCAAAGCCCTTTTTTGACTCTCAGATCAATTCAGTGTCTATAAATGAATTCTCTGAGAGTCCTTACAAAACAATTCTTAGTTTAATTTTTATGCAAGATACACCCCTCTCAACTTACAAAGAATCCTTTACCTGAAAGAGGAGTATCCTATGCTAGACAGCATCGCTATAAATCATCGTTCAGTTTGATCTCCCAAGACAAGGTTTCAATCTCATGCTTGGTACTTCACTGTCTACTAACCATTACTCATCCAATGGCATATTCAATTGTCTTTGAGATACTCCATCTCCATACACCCCCTCCTGGTAAGCTCAGAAAAGACAGTGAGCCTCTTAGGTCATATACTAGATCAACGATAAGGGCAACCTCAGAGGGGAAATACAATGGTTCCAAACACTGCCAAACTCCTTCCCCATATGAGAAAAGTAGGAGGTGACTGGCGTACAGGGACATTTGTTATGAGATAACAACTGGTTCCCCATTTAATAACGCCATCCGTCAACATGATTAGAATAGTTACAGATAATTACTTATGAAGACAAGCCTGACCTCTCCCTCGCTCTGCCCGACAAGTCACCGTTACGGCTAGCTCAGAAGGGAAAATGCAGCTGTCAATTCCTATAGTCCAGAGGGCCCCATTCTAATGACAAGTATCTCACAAGCATATGATGAAAATAACATCTTATCTATGTTACTTAGCTAAATCTGATTCTGCCACGACAGAGCTTACAGCAAAAACAATACACAGCGTTGTTTTTGATTGAGTATGAAAGCCAGCTCCTGGTAATCTTTTCCCCATTTGACAGCCGTCTCTGTAATAAGCCTGAARGGAAACCTCCTCTTGACTTGTCTTTAAGGTTTGAAAAATCCAGTCCTGGTTTGAATGGACCTCTGCGCACTAACTCAGTCCTCATCAAATCTGTTAAGCCTGGGGGCCAATCTGCTGGGTCATTTGGTGGAGCAGCAACTGTTCTATTAGGGTCTGAGCTGCTTGTWTCTGATGCTGGCTGTACACCTCTGGTTGTGCTGGTACTGGCTGAGGCTGCCTGTACTTCCCCTGGGTCTGTGCTAGTACTTGCTGAAGATGGCTGTACTGGGTCTGTGTTAGTACTTGCTGAAGATGGCTGTACTGGGTCTGTGTTAGTACTTGTTGAAGCCAGCTGTACTGGGTCTGTGTTAGTACTTGCTGAAGCAGGCTGTACTGGGTCTGTGTTAGTTATACTGGCTGAGCCAAGCTGTACTGGGTCCTTGTGTTAAGTACTGGCTGAAGCAAGCTGTACTGGGTCTGTGTTAGTACTTGGCCTGTAAGCCAGCCTGTACTGGGTCTGTGTTAGTACTGGCTGAAGCCAGCTGTACTGGTGTCTGTGTTAGTACTGGCTGAAGCTGCAGGTACTGGGTCTGTGTTAGTATTCTGCCTAAGGCAGCTGTACTGGGTCTGTGTTAGTACTGCTGAAGCCAGCTGTACTGGGTCGTGTTTGTATTGCTGAGGCCAAGCTGTACTGGGTCTGTGTTAGTACTGGCTGACAGCCAGCTGTACTGGGTCTGTGTTAGTACTGCTGAGACTGCCAGTACTGGGTCTGTTGTTAGTATTTGCTGAGGCTGGATGCTGGATCAACTGAGTCTGTGTCTTGTACTGGCTGAAGCCAGCTGTACTGGGTCTGTGTTAGTACTTGCTGAAGACGCGCTGTACTGGGTCTGTGTTAGTACTCAGGCTGAGCCACTTGTAACTCGGTCCGGTGTTGGTACTTGCTGAAGCCAGCTGTACTGGGTCTGTGTTGGTTCTTGCTGAAGCCAGGCTGTACTGGGTCTCTGTTGGTACTTGCTGAAGCCAGCTGTACTGGGTCTGTGTTGGTATTGCTGAAGCCAGCTGTACTGGTCTGTGTTGGTACTATGCTGAAGCCAGCTGTACTGGGTCTGTGTTTAGTACTTGCTGAAGCCAGCCTGTGACTGGGTCTGTGTTTAGTACTTGCTGAAACTGGCCAGTACTGGGTTCTGTGTTAGGTACTTTCTGAAGCCAGCTGTACTGGGTCTGTGTTAGTACTTGCTGAAACTGCAGTACTGGGTCTGTGTTAAGTATTTGCTGAGGCTGGATGTGGATCAACTGAGTCTGTCCTTGTACTGGCTGAAGCCAGCTGTACTGGGTCTGTGTTAGTACTTGCTGAAGACGGCTGTACTGGGTCTGTGTTAGTACTTGCTGAGGCCAGCTGTACTCGCTCTGTGTTGGTACTTGCTGAAGCCAGCTGTACTGGGTCCTGTGTTGGTACTTGCTGAAGCCAGCTGTAATTGGGTCTGTGTTAGTACTTGCTGAGCCAGCTGTACTGGGTCTGTGTTAGTACTTGCTGAAACTGCCAGTACGGGTCTGTGGTTACGTAGCTTGCTGAAGCAGCTGTATTGGGTCTGTGTTAGTACTGGCATGAAGCCAGCTGTACTGGGTCTGTGTTAGTAACTGGCTGAAGCCAGCTGACTGGGTCTGTGTTAGTACTTCTGAAGCCAGCGCTTACTGGGTCTGTGTTAGTACTTTCTGAAGCCAGCTGTACTGGGTCTGTGTTAGTACTTGGCTGAAGCCAGCTGTACTGGGCTCTGTGTTAGTACTGGCTGAAGCCAGCTGTACTGGGTCTGGTGTTGGTACTGGCTGAAGCAGCTGTACTGGGTCTGTGTTGGTACTTGGCTGAAGCCTGCTGTACTGGGTCTGTGTTCGGTAACTGGCTGAAGCCAGCTGTACTGGGTCTGTGTTGGTACTGGGCTGAAGCAGCTGTACTGGGTCTGTGTTGTACTTGCTGAAGCCACGCTGTACTGGGTCTGTGTTGGTACTTGCTGAAGCCAGCTGTACTGGGTCTGTGTTGGTACTGTGCTGAAGCCAGCTGTTACTGGGTCTGTGTTGGTATCTTGCTGAAGCCAGCTGTACTGGGTCTGTGTTGGTACTTGCTGAAGCCAGCTGTCCTGGGTTCTTGTGTTGGTACTGCTGAAGCCAGCTGTACTGGGTCTGTGTTAGTACCTTGCTGAAGCAGCTGTACTGGGTCTGGTGTTGGTACTTGCTGAAGCCACGCTGTACTGGGGTCTGTGTTGGTACTTGCTGAAGCCAGCTGTACTGGGTCTGTGTTAGTACTGCTGAAGCCAGCCTGTACTGGGTCTGTGTTGTACTTGCTGAAGCCAGCTGTACTGGGTCTGTGTTCAGTACTTGCTGAAGCCAGCTGTACTGGGTCTGTGTGTTGTACTGGCTGAAGCCAGCTGTACTGGGTCTGTTGTTGGTACTTGCTGAAGCCAGCTGTATCTGGGTCTGTGTTTTGGTACTTGCTGAAGCCAGCTGTACTGGGTCTGTGTTGGTACTTGCTGAAGCCAAGCTGTACTGGGTCTGTGTTAGGGTACTTGCCTGAAGCCAGCTGTACTGGGTCGGTGTTTGGTACTTAGCTGAAGCCAGCTGTCTGGGTCTGTGTTGGTACTTGCTGAAGCCAGCCTGTACTGGGTCTGTGTTAGTACTGGCTGAAGCCAGCTGTACTGGGTCTGTGTTAGTACTTTGCTGAAGCCAGCTGTACTGGGTCTGTGTTAGTACTGGCTGAAGCCAGCTGTACTGGGTCTGTGTTAGTACTGCTGAAGCCAGCTGTACTGGGTCTGTGTTAGTACTGGCTGAAGCCAGCTCTACTGGGTCTGTGCTAGTACTGGCTGGATGTGGATCAACTGAGTCTGTGCTTGTACTGGCTGATGATCCAACATCTCCTCTACTAACAAACTTAAGCACCTGTAGATTATAGATAACAATACTATTATACATTTTATCAGCTGCATCAGGCCCATTCAAACTGGCTCCCCCAGATTTGATTTCATACATTTTAAAATATAAAATACTATTTATACTATGGCTTGCCTGAATACTTGATGGTTATTGTTTACTTAGAGATGTGCATCCATATTGCCCAGTATGCCCAGCTAATCAACATTTTAAATTCAATATATAAATCTAATATATAAATCTATAGTCAATGTCAATCCATTGCTTTCCATCTTGCATTAGTCCAYAGTTGTAACTAAACCTTGACTGAGAGACTAGATAATCATTGTCTTGTTTTAAAATGATGTGCGCCTATGAGGAGTGCCATCYCCCATATATTGTCTGGACTGGTCCAGACAGAGGTTGCTGCTGGAAAGCGCGAGTTTCATTTCGTGCACGCGCATATGAACACATGTTCACGCRCGACYRGGTTATCTTTTCCGAGCTGCTGTTTATTGTTGCCCGTTGGCGTTTWTCAAACGTATTAAATAGTTAGTATTTCACTCTCACTTTTGTCAGGCACAAAGTCACAGGACACAGCCCCGGAAGTGGCAGGCAAGCAAGACACAGACAGACCAAGAGATGCACTGCTCAGCAAGGTTAGCAAGACAGACAGACTAGAGCGAGATGCACTGCAAGCTAGCACATCAACTTAACGTTACTGTTATTTGCTCTGACATCAAACTTGGAGAGGAAACAAGTTTACATAATCGCTGTTCCCACAATTCACTCTCGTGGTGTTTTTTTTCCTTCTCTTTTCGTGACCAGAAGGATAGTTCCGCTTCATCCTCTCATCGAGTGTAAACATTGACACCCGCTTTGACACGAGGGGGAGGCGGGGCCCTTGCGTAATTTGCGGGGCCCTACGCAACTTGCGTACTGAGCGTATAGGCCCGCCCGGCTCTGGGGGAAGGCACTTTCCTGTTTCTGTATGGCAGTGACCCGTGCATAAAGTGAGGTCCATAGAGACATTTTGGAATGAATTGGAAAGCCGACTGCAAGCCAGGCCTTATCGCCCTACATCAGAGCCCGATCTCACTAATGCTCATGGTTGAATGGAAGCAAGTCCCCTCAGCAATGTTCCAACATCTGGTGGAAAGCCTTTCCAGAAGATTGAAGGCTGTTATAGCAGAAAAGGGGGGGGACCAACTCCATATTAATGCCCATGATTTTGTGATGAGATGTTRGACGAGCAGGTGTCCAGAWACCTTCGGTCATGTAGTGTATAATATGTTACCCAAAGTGTGTCAATTTCTACAACACACTAGCATAAGACCTGTGTTTGACAACACTGGATATGGTCATTTTGCCCCAGTTTGGTGTAAAAGTAATTGAGATTCTCCTGAAAGTGTGATGATTAATTGTCATGTGAGCCGTATGATTTGTTTTTAATTCATAGAGTATATACCTTGCTTATAATTCTATACCAATTTACTTTTTATTTAGCTGTCTAAAAATGCAAAATGCTTTTTCAGTGGCAAATGCATACAGTAGAGGGCACTCTACCATAGAGTTGTGCTTGTACTTGCTTTCATTTACCCCTGCCATGTTCTCATGCTGTCCTGTCCTCAGGGCCCGCTCTAGCCTTTTGGGGTCCCTATGTGAGAGTTAGTAGAAAATTCTACACGTTTTGTCACGACTTATGCCATGTTAAAATTATATCTGAGTGAGATTGACTAACAAAATCAATGGGGGCCCCCTAGAGGTCAGAGCCATTACATTTTAGTCATTTAACAGAAGCTAATAGCCAGAGRGACTTACAGAAGCAATTAGGGTTAAGTACCTTGCTCAAGGGCACGTCAGATTTTTCACCTAGGCAGCACGGGGTTTCAAACCAGTGACKTTTTCGGTTACTGGCCCAATGCTCTTAACCACTAGGCTACCTGCAGCTGACCCCTGGGCACGCTGACTAGACTAACTTACCAATCTACATTTTTTGTGTGAATGATAATTGAGTGACTTTCATTGACTGACATAACAAAAGCAAAAGTGATGATGCACAACCAAATTTCAAAACTACACCTTGTGTATTCTACTATTCTAACTCTCAACAGTAAATTGAGAGTTCCAAAAAAATAATGTATGTTGCTTATGCCTGGAGCTGGCCTTGCCTGTCCTCCCCCTCCCTCCTAGCGGTGTCCTGTGTGCTGAGTGAGTGGACTGCGTGGTCTGGCTGTGGTGAGCCCTGCAGGGCCACAGTTCGGATAAGGAGCAGGGAAGTCCTGCAGGAGCCCCGAAATGGGGGGAAACCCTGTCCACACGTGGAGGAGCACGCCGGCTGTGCAGAGTACAGGGAACACCACCGACAGTGCGGTAAATCACTAGGTAAGCACCACAGCCATATACTGAGTGTACCAAACATTTAGAACACCTTCCTTGTATTGAGTTGCAACCCCTTAGCCCATAGAATAGCCTCAATTCGTTGGGCATGGACTACAAGGTGTCAAGCATTCCACAGGGATGCTTCACACAGTTGTGTCAAGTTTCCCGGATGTCCTTTGGGTGGTGGACCATTCTTAATACACACGGGAAACAGTTGAGCTTAACCCAGCAGCGTTGCAGTTCTTGACACACAAACTGGTGCYCCGGTCATCAATTACCATACTCCGTTCAAAGGCACTGAAATCTTTTGTCTTGCCCGTTCACCCTCTGAATGGCACACATACACAATCCATGTCTCAATTATCTCAAGGCTTAAAAATCCTTCTTTAACCTGTCTCCTCCCCTTCATCTACACTGGATTTAACAGGTGACATCAGTAAGGAATCATAGCTTTCACCTCGATTCACCTGGTCAGTCTGTCATGGAAAGAGGTGTTCTTAACGTTTTGTACACTCAGTGTYTATTGCCTTAGGCTATATATCTAAATGCTCTGGTAAGGACCTTAACCCATATGTGTTTAATGGCCTCTTGTCTCTGTCGGATATCCCTCTGTCTTCAAGTAAAGGTCACATTCCCAGGTCTCCCTTGCAAAATAGGTCTTCTGACCTCAATGGGCCTACCTGGTTAAATAAAAAAATGTGTGTGTGGGAGCTAAACCTGTGCTATTGTTGTCGTGGTTTTGTTCTTATGGATATTGTCTTTGCAGTCCCGGCTCTCATCACTACCGGTGGCTATGGCAATGCCAGGAAGAAGAGGGACATCCCTGATAACGATGATGTCGAAGGGTGAGAGATCTGGTCTATGTGTTTGTCTCCTTCCATAGTATTCCTGTCATATTTTCTGACCCCTGTGTGTATATGAATGTGTGTGTACTGCACAGGAGGTTGGTGGCACCTTAAATTGGGGAGAARGGGCTCATGGTAATGACTGGAGTGGAATGGTATCAAATACAGCAAACGCATGGTTTGATGCCATTCCATTTGCTCCGTTCCAGKCATTATTATGAGCTGTCCTCCCCTCAYCAGCCTCCACTGTACTTTGTGTGTGGGTGTACAGTGGCAAGAAAAAGTATGTGAACCCTTTGGAAAAACCTGGATTTTTGCATAAATTGGTCAWAATTTGATKTGATCTTCATCTAGGTCACAACAATAGTCAACAAACAATAGACAACAAACAGCAATAGACAGTTTGCTTAAACTAATAAAACACAAACAATTATATGTTTTCATGTCTTTATTGAACACACCGTGTAAACATTCACAGTGCAGGGTGGGAAAAGTTTGTGAACCCTTTGATTTAATGATTGGTTGACCCTCCTCTTTGCAGCAATAACCTCAACCAAACGTTTTCTGTAGTTACAGATCAGACCTGCACAAAAGTCAGGAGGAATAGTGGACCATTCAACTTTACAAAACTGTTTCAGTTCAGCAATATTATTGGCATGTCTGGTGTGAACTGCTCTCTTGAGGTCATGCCACAGCATCTCAATCGGGTTGAGGTCAGGACTCTGACTGGGCCACTCCTTAAGGCGTKTTTTCTTCTGTTGAAGCRATTCTGTTGTTGATTTACTTCTGTGTTTTGGMTCGTTGTCCTGTTGCATCACCCAACTTCCGTTGAGCTTCAATTYGCGGACAGATAGCCTAACATTCTCCTGCAAAATGTCTTGATAAACTTGGGAATTCATATTTCCYTCGATGATAGAAAGCTGTCCAGGACCTGAGGCAGCAAAGCAGCCCCAAACCATGATGCTCCCTCCAACATACTTTACAGTTGGGATGAGGTTTTGATGTTGGTGTGCTGTGRCATTGTTTTGGCCACARGGGGTGTTGTGTGTTCCTTCCAAACAACTCAACTGTAGTTSCATCTGTCCACAGKATATTTTGCCAGTAGCGCTGTGGAACATCCAGGTGCACTTTTGCAAACTTCAGACGGGCAGCAATGTATTTTTTGGACAGCAGTGGCTTCTTCCGTGGTGTCRTCCCCTGAACACCATTATTGTTTAGTGTTTTATGTATCGTAGACTCGTCAACAGAGATATTAGCATGTTCCAGAGATTTCTGTAAGTCTTTAGCTGACACTAGGATTCTTCTTAACCTTATTGAGCATTCTGCGCTGTGCTCTTGCAGTCATCTTTGTTGGACGGCCACTCKTAGGGAGAGTAGCAACAGTGCTGAACTTTCCATTTATAGACCATTTGTCTTACCGTGGACTAATGAACATCAAGGCTTTTAGAGATACTTTTTTAACCCTTTCCAGCTTTATGCAAGTCAACAATTCTTAATCTTAGGTCTTCTGAGATCTCTCTTGTTCAGGCAATGCTTCTTGTGAATAGCAAACTCACATTTTGTGAGTTTTTTTTTATAGGGCAAGGCAGCTCTAACCAACATCTCCAATCTCGTCTCATTGATTGGACTCCAGGTTAGCTGACCCCTGACTCCAATTAGCTTTTGGAGAAGTCATTAGCCTTGGGGTTCGCATACTTTTTTCCAACCTACACTGTGAATGTTTAAATGATGTATTCAATATAGACAAGCAAAATACAATAATTTGTATGTTATTAGTTTAAGCACACCATGTTCTTGTCTATTGTTGTATGAAGATGAAGATCAGATCAAATTTGATGACCAATTTATGTAGAAATCCAGGTAATTCCAAAGGGTTCACATACGTTTTCTTGCCACTGTATGTCTGTATGCGTGTCTGTAATGTGTATACTTATCCAGGTACTGTGTGCAGTTCCAGCTGACCTCCCTGACCCCTGGGTGCCAGCGTAGTGTGGGGCCACACACCCGCTGGATGCAGTACCTGAGGGAGGGCCACCAAGTTTGTGTGGAGTGCCAGCCTCCAGCCCTCGCTGCCGGGCAGACACACTGCTCTGGAGATGGAGATAAGGACGAGGAGGAGAGGTAAGACATGCAGGGCCCARGAGCAAAGGAGTGGAGGGGAGGGGAGAGAAGAGAGCTTGAGGCTATACATATGTGGTAAAGATATTAGGACATTCCGTTTAAATCGTGTTTACATTCTAACCCAATGTTGCTTTTCTTGTTTGAAGAGTCAGATTTCAGCCACTAGGTGGCAGTCTTAGTCTAGACTAGATTAGTAAACGACAGTCTTTCTTTCTCCCTTCCCCCTCTTTCAGTGGCAGGCAGTCTCTGCAGTGGCAGGCGGTGGGTAACCCCAGGTGTCGTGGCGTGTGGAGGCGTGTCGGGAGACTAGACTCCTGCTCCTGTCCCACCGTCCACAGCTTCCTCTTCATATAACCCTGTGTTACTGGCTAGTCTACAGACCTGAGTCTACAACTTCTTCATGGCCATACAGACAGACCGGACAGCACATGGATCAGGCATAATCAAAAAGCAACACCGACAGTGCTGTGTGCATCCGTATGGACCCGACCATACCAGTGTCTAACCTAACAATTGATATGAAACCTCTGCCAACAATTTAATCGTGTTTATGTGGCTGATTCGGGTCYTTTTGTTCTCTGGTTGGACAGACTCTTTCTTCTGAAAAAATACTATTGTAGATTATTTCCTAAGTGTATGTAACTGTCAGTGCAGTTTTTCTTTGTATTAGCGAAAGCCTTCAATAATGCCTGTAACACATGTCAATAACCAAAACTCAGCCCAGTCATTAATTAGACTTTTATTGAATTTTCAGTCATCCAAGGGGAATGTTGCCTTTTTTAAAAGAAATAGAAAGATCTTGGGACATTGAGACACTTTTTACAGGACAGTTAAACTGGCGTTGTGCATGTTTCACACCGTCACGGCTCCAAAGTTACGACATGCATCGATCGAACAACAGAACATTTATACAGCAACAACTTACAGCATTAGAAAGTCAACAGGTAAAAATATTACAAAACAAACAGTAGCCTGGAGACCTACAAAAACAACAGTAGAAGAAGAGGTGGGGGTAGTCTGAAAGTCTGTCAAATCTTTTTTTCCCCTTCAGTTCCCTGGAATTTCTGTATGTTACAATGACTGGTTGGGAATGACTCGTTGGGATCTCTTTCAAATCTATTCAATTTCCAAATCCAATTATTGAATTGAATTCCAATTTACCAAGCATTTCAAATGGACCCTAACCCTGAAATCCCAACATCAATTTCAATGGCATTTGTCTAATTCCTAAATTGTATGTTATTCATATCTTATCAAAAAAAGATKAATAAAAGAAGTCACTTGATTGTGCTTTCTCATTAAAACATAACGCTTACAAATCCTTTGACATCAGAAACCCTTTTGTTCAGGACTACAGTAAAAGTTAAAGCTCTTGTACGCTACAGGACGTTTGGATGTTGGGTGACTCACTCAGAGACGGAGAGAGACTGATGTATAAAGTGCCCTTTAAGAAGAAAAAAAAAATACAAAGACTAGCAGCAAATTTACATGAACTTTTTTTAAACACACTGGTCAGTGGTCACAGTATAGCAGTAAACACATTTCACCTTGTCAGAACATTGTCCAGAATCGTTCTACCAAAACAAATATGTAAAGGCTATCGGTGGCTACTTCCTTTCTGTAAGTGTCCATGGTGTGTTTTCCAGTTAGTCTTTCCAACCGATGACTCGCCACAGGATCATCTCATAGCAATGCTACAATGTATATCGTGTCTATTCATGACGAATTGATTGTCATCTTTCTTTTAAAGAGATATTTTACGTGATAAAACTGTCCCCGACTCCCACTATGTATTCTTACAGTGCGAGCATAACATGATGCCTGGTTATGTGACATATGGGACAGTKACACAACTCAGTATTAGACAGTGCACAAGAAGCCAACGCTATACAGATGACAGCCAATTTAACCAGATGGATTTGAAGTGCATTGTGAACATAATGAACATTAAAACAGTGACATTGTATGTCCACGCTACAGTTTCAAATCATATCCCACTGGCACCGACGTCAGTACAACGTCTATTCCACGTTGGTTCAACGTTGATTCAACAAGGTGGTGCCCAGTGGGATGTTAACATTAACCAAGTTTCCAGATAAATTTAAAGTACATGTCGAATTAAAAAAAAGGTCATGACAGGCCTGATGGAAACAGAAAATTTGTCGGTAAACTTTCCAAATGTCGACAAAACAGAATATGCCAGACAAGGTGGGATCTTTTTGTGCTGGTAAAATGAATTATGCAAGAATTGGTGGTGGAAACACTTTATCCTCAAATATTAATAATAACCACAAGATCGAAGTAAATTGTGTCATGCGATATGTTGTGTGGTCCTCCGGTTATGACTTGGGAAAGCATGCAGTTTATTAGGCTACGGATGAAATAAATCATGAACTTCACAGGGTTGTGAAAGTGCACGGTGATGAGCTTCCTTCTTTCCAATACATTTCAAGGGTCTCATTCTGTTGACATGATGATCGATGCTTGGCTGCCGTTTGACAAATAAAAATTATCTCGCTCTTGTCCATAATATACTCATCATCATGTAGGTAATTAGCCTATTGGCGCATATGCCAAAACCATAGTGGGCACATTTGCTATTTAACGCTACATTTGTTGTGACAAAGCCATCAGTAGAGTTGAAAATGCGATGGAAACCCATTAAACATAGATTTTGTTTATTCGGTACATGGGAATTTAACTGCAAAATAATTGTGTGTTCACTAGGCCTAAATCATCACGCACATGCTTTTATCCGCAACAAGTCAATTTGATGGAAACACATCTCTGGTGGGAAAATGCGCATATTGTTGTTATGTGGATTTTAGAATATTCTTATGAAAATCTGTCGCCAATTGGATAGAAACCTAGCTAACAAAGTGGAAGCCTTTGGCTGAGCATCAGTCCCTTTAAACATGACAATAACATGCACACACACAGTGTTTCAGTGGTTCTGCCCTTTCTGCAGTCATTACTATTCCTTTCACAGAGCTCCCCTCGCTCGGATCCAGCTCAGACAGGAATGGGTGCGAAAAATGCGTCTCTGGAGATGCGACATTCTCACCTTTTCACGCTGACTTTTCTCAGAAAGAGGAAGAGGAAGAGAGCCAAGGACAAACACATGGACATGTATGTGGACAGTGTTGTGGGTCTGTCTTTTTATTTATAAGCATCTTCAGTGATATCTATGCACTGTGATGTCTATTCTTCAGAATGCATTATCATACATTTATTCAAAACTATGCAGGGGGGGAATGGGTGGTTACAGGATGTTTATTTGTCTACGTGCATTCCTGTGTAACAACTACTGTATGTTTGAGTGTGCAAACTGTGTAAACGTAAAGAATGCATGCATTTTGATACAATTAGACATTCCCACCCCAATTAGCAGAGCTATGCAGCTCTGGCATCAGCCTTGCCAGGATGGAGCTTGTTACTATGGAAACTGGGCAYGCCTGGAGCTATCTTGTAGATATTGTATACCTGTGTATGGGCTGTCCTTTCAATATGTCTGTATGTCTGTGTGTGGATGAATGCAGATGCACTCAAAAAGACTAGACATGCTATTCAATCAAAACCTGTAACTAGGTTTCCTGGATAAGTGAGAAGTAACACTCTTCCCTCTTTTGAATTAATAATCTGTTCAGACTTATACTGCAACCTAAGGAGTACTGTATGGGGGATCTTTCTCTCGCTCATTCCAACTACAGTTCTAAATGGACCACTCTTTGGCTCTATGTTGTTGAAAGGAAAATTATGATGATGCATGTTATGTCAGCATTATCAATGTTTCACTTTAAAAATGAACATATATCATAAATGTTTGCTTGGATTTGGAAATATAGGTTCATAAATCCGTTCACCACATTCTTTATAAAGTACCATAAAAATAAACAGGTAATTTTTCTTTTACACATCTCAGCACTTCAGCTGAAGTGATTCTTTTGAACTCTGSGCTCTATTTAATCTGTATTGCTGAAGCGTTAATGAAAGCGCACTTGAAATGTAAATGTAATTTCCTATTGAGCTGACACTTGCAGTGTTTAACATGAATGCATTTCCTGCTAACGCGGAAACATTGCTTTTCAATTTCAATAACGCAGTTACGCTGAATTTCCCCGATATGGATTGAATCGAGCCCCTTGTGTCTTGGTGGTATGACTGGGAGGAAGAGGCAGGCTGTTTGGTACATGCATGTCTTGGAGGAGAGCTCTCCTAAATGTGTGTTTGATGCAAAAAATCTTCAGGGATATTTATGATTCCTGACTTTAATACCAAAAAGATTAGGTTTCTTTCAACCATACCCCTCTGACTCAAACCCAATACGATAAAAATAAAACAACACACAATCAAGACATTCACAGACAGAAATGTCAGATCAAAATGTGGTCCTCTACTCTTACTATGTGATAAAGAAACGGTACCAAGAAGAACAAGACTCTTTTTGACAGACTGTGGTTTTCCCTAAGATGAGTCTGGATTGTAAACCTCCAGCAACTGTAACTTGTCTAGAAATATGTCATACAGAATTACTCAAACAGTTATGGTCATGACACAACAGACTAGCAAATCACAAATTCCTATAGGTAACCTCCTTTATCTATATAAAAATAAATCAGGTAAGACAATCTAAAAGTGTGGATATCTTTTAAACACGTACACGCCAACTCACTCAAACACACACACACACACACGCGCACACGCGCACACAGGCTTAAACACATACTCACATATGACTAAGGCCAGGTTTGGGTCTAGGGGGGCACTAGTAAGTAGCTTATTGGCGTCTACCGTAACTCCTCCCTACACTCTTAGAAAAAAAGGTGCTATCTAGAACCTAAAAGGTTGGTTCCAGGTAGAACCCTTCTGTTTCAAAATATAACCATATTGGGTTCCATGTAGAACCCTTTCCACAGWTGGTTCTACATGGAACCCAAKACGTTTCTACTTGGAACAGAAAAGGTTTTTACCTGGAGCCAAAAATGGTTCTCTTATGGGGACAGCCAAAGAACCCTTTTGSAAAACTTTTTTCTAAGAGTGTAGTTTTCTACAGTGTGAGCTGGGCTGGGGCGGAATGGGACAGTGGTCAGCTGATATATATAGACCTGTGGGAGAATATAGGGGATGACTGTCTTGCTGTTTCCCACCTCACCCCTCATCCTGCCTCTTACCCCATAGCCACTGAAATGGACCACCACAGCCTCAACCAACCAACAGACCATGTCCCTTCCCAGCATGCMCTGCTTTGACCTGCTCCCACGTCTCCCTGTGGGGCCCCTGCTCAGTTGGGTTTGTGGGAGTTTTCTGCCCAGTTCTGTGGTAGCTTGTGTACTGTGGCTAACAGGAAGGGAGGGAGAAGAGGGAAAGTGTTCTTTATCTGTCCTGCAAGTCTTTTCCCATAGTATTGAACACCACACCACAGCCCAAACGCTGCCCTGAATCTCTCTCCCTTCCTGGCCCTTTCTGTCAGTTTGTAAAGGGATTCTGCACAGTGGGTCTCTTTCCTTCACTCTCTTACTTTCTCTTTCTCTATCACTTTCTCTGCCTTCCACACAGTACCRTGTCTGTGTTTCTCTGGATGTCCCTGACATAAGTCTTCCTTGCTCCAGCTCCCTTAACGCTGMCCGTGCTGTCCTCTGCTCTGCCCTATCTCTGTAGCTCAGAGACTCTTGTCCATGGCACTAGACCTTCCTCTGTCCCCTTTGGACCTGCGGGGCAGCTCTGGAACCACATGGTTCTCCGTGTGGCCCCCGCTCCCCCGCGTCCCCTCATCCAGGCCAGGGAATAGGCAGTTCTGCCCCAGCATCCGCTGGGTGGTGCTTGGTGCCAGGTGGTTGATGCCTCTCTGGTTGTAGCCGCTGTTGGTGTTCCTGCTGTGTTTGGGGGGACTGGAGCCGGCCAGCAGGCGCTCCGAGGGGCTGGTGGCCTCCGACATGTCCCGCAGGTGCTCGTCTTCGTCTGTGTCGGCGTCAATGTACTTACTGATGGAGGAGTCGTGGAAAGTGAAGACGGCCGGTGTGGAGGTCAGGGCTGTGGTCAGGGTGGAGCTGTCAGGGGACTTGTTCGGTGTCCTGCTGCTGGCCGTGGTGTAGATGGACGCCTCTGGGCTGAGCAGGGAGCGGTCAGACAGGACGGAACTGTCTGAGAGAGGACCACCGCTGCTGGGGGAAGGGCCTGGGCCTGGTCCTGGCACTGACTCCCCTCCACTGCTCCGGTAGTTCACCTTGTAGGAAAGGCCACCACCCTTTAGAGGGTTGTTAAAGTGARGAGTGTTGCCAGAACCTGCAGGCTTCACAGCAGAGAGTGGATCCAGCAAGGGCTCATGCTCCAMGGTGGTCTGGAGGCCAGGATTGGTGCTGACCCGCCCAGAGAGGGCCGTGACTGGGTTGATGTGGGAGAAGCGGCTGGTCTCCTGGGCCAGGAGGGCCAGGCCGTAGGCTGGACTATGGGCGTAGACACCACGTGGATTCTCTTGGAAGTCTGCAGCACAGCTGATGTAGCTGTCAATACTAGACAGGCTCTTCATYTCCCCCACCKCCTCTCGACCCCCTAGCATAGGMTCCCCTGGACCCCCAGGGATGGTCCCCAGCTCCATCTCATCCCTATCCCTCTGCCTGCCAGCCCTGGAGCTCTTGTCTTTGGCGTTGAGGTTGGGCTGTGACTGGGTCTTGGCCATTTGGTTATACATCTCCTCCAGCTTCTGAGGGTTGAGCCCCTGAGGACTGGAGGCCCTGGCCTTGCTGGGGGAACCGGTCTGCGACTCCACAGGGTTGAAGGAGTGGGCCGAGCTGGTCTCGGAGGCGGTGGTGGCCCGCTTAGGTGTCCACTTCCAGTGGCTGGGGGACAGGTGGTTGTCTTGCGTTAGCGGCCTCTCGCTCTTCTCCACCACCACGTCCATCAGCTCGGCACTGCGGGCGAACGCCTCCTTCATGTTCATGGAGACGATGCTCCCATTGCGTTTCGCCCTCTCCAGTGCCTCCCGCCGCTTCACAGCTTTCTCCTGGCGCTTCTGCTCCTTGTAGAACTCAGAGAAGTTGTTGACGATGATGGGAATGGGCAAGGCTATCACCAGCACCCCTGCGATGCAACAGAGACCACCCACAATCTTACCCAGCAGAGTCTTAGGGTAAATGTCCCCATAACCCACCGTGGTCATAGTAATGGTAGCCCACCAGAAGGAGGCTGGGATGCTTTTGAATTTCGTGTCATCCTCGTCCTTCTCTGCGAAGAAGACGAGGCTGGAGAAGATCATGATGCCCATGGCCAGGAAGAGGATGAGTAGACCCAGCTCATTGTAACTCCTCTTCAGGGTAAATCCTAGAGACTGCAGCCCTGTGGAATGACGCGCCAACTTCAGAATCCTAAGGATACGCATGATCCGGAAGATCTGAACCACCCTCCGGACGTTCTGGAACTGTAGAACACTCTTGTTGGACTCMGTCAGGAAGATTGTGACGTAGTAAGGAAGGATGGCCAGCAGGTCGATCACGTTCAGGGGACCTTAAAGYTAAGATAAGACAGTAGTTTATTCATCCTTATAAGGGGACATTTACTTGCACAAAACATACAACACCAATAAATACTGTACATTACAATGGACACGGACACTAAAAGTAGCACATCATGAATGCATATTAAGAACGAAAGTGTTCACCTTTGATGAACTTCCATTTGGTGGGCGATGAGAGGAAGCGGAGGAGGTACTCCATAGTAAACCAGGCGATGCAGACGGCCTCTACGTGGGCCAGCTGGGGGTTGTCTGAGGCATGTCCAAATTCGTCTGTGTCCTGCAGCTCAGGCAGGGTGTTGAGGGACAGGGCGATGGTGGACAGCCCGATAAACAGGATGGAGATGATGGCTAGGATCTGGAGAAAAAYGAGAGATGTTATCATTGAGGAGAATCTGCGACACAAAGGCTGAGTTTACACAGGCAGCCCAATTCTAAAATTGTTTCCACTAGTCTTTTAACCAATCACATCAGATCTTTTCACATCAGCTATTTTTCCGAGCTTATCTGATTGGTCAAAAGACAGCCAGAGACATTGTCTGTGTCCCAAATGTCACCCAATACCTTATACTGTATAGTGCACTGCMTTTGACAAYGGCCCATAGGGTGCCAATTGTGAGTATGGGACTCAGTGTCATTATCAAATAGATTATCAGTATCATAATCAGGGCTCTATAGTGCTAATATTTTGCAATGCAAAAATTTGTTTTATTTTGGGAGTACTGGACATCTCTGAAAAAAATCMCCCAGATAATAATTGTTGCCGAGTGCAGATTCATTAGTGTAAAGGTTGCGCCATTACTACGGCGAAAACGGCTTGCATCTAACCCAACCAGTTCAGAAGATCTGGGACCTCATCTATAACCGCTGCATACATTTTACATTAAATATCTGCCTGCGCCATTTCTGAAAAGACTGCGCACGCACAAAAATATTGATACATTAACTTGACGTACGCAATATATACGCATCTTTCCCGTTATAAATCAGACCTATCCTAAAACTGTGTGCGTGTGAACGAGCATTTTAACTCCGCCTGAAAAACCATCACCTGTAAACAGATCTTTTGAATTCAATACTGTTTTGCATGTACTTTTTCCCCTGCACGAAAATTATTCTCGGCATTCTACAAGGTGTGTGCATCACACAGTTGCTGTAGATTGGATGGCGGTACCTTCTAAAGATGCTCCATTGGGTTGAAGTCTGGGGACTACGCAAACCACTCTAGTAAACTGAACTCGCAGTCATGTTCATGGCAATATTTTTCCACTCCTCAGTTGTCCAGTGTTGGAAACCATCAAAGTCAGAAAAGMTGAGGAATGTATTATGCAATGATCATGGAAATTAAGTAAATAATAGGAAATTAGATGCCTATTTCAAATTATTTTAGAACGCAAAGATCAAATAAACCGATTTTCGKGCCTCTGACACGGCACATGATTGAATCTTGTTATTATATTAAGCTACCTGTTTTTTTTGTGACGAATAAGAGTGTCATCATATATTCCCCATTTGCACAATGGTCTACTACTTTTGGCTTCTTTCAATSCAATTCTTTAACCACTAGAAACTGTGCGTAGGCCTACGTATGGTCTAAACTGAAGTTTGCGGGAGGTTAAGCACATTCTCAAGTCAAGTTCCGTTTTTATAAATGCCCATTTTTGCGTGAAAGCTGGCGCATGCATGTTTTGGGGKATATTTTGTGCAAATGCAATGTTTATAAATGAGGCCCCTGACCCATATTACTGGTAAAACASTTGTATCTTCCTATAGCAGATCACCGGGACTCTCATTTTACATTKAGAAACCATGTCGTGCATAGCTGCTGGAAGTAGGGTTGCCCTGATAAAAAAAAAAGAAGAAGTAGAAAATAAATAAATAGGCCTTTATTACACCTGTGTTAGCAGCGAAAAATACTCCTGTTGATTGTGYCATGTGGAATGTTTTCCCAATCCTCTTCAATGGCTGTGCGAAGTGGCTGGAGATTGGTGGGAACTGGAACACGCTGTCGTACATGTCAATCCAGAGCATCCCAAACYTGCTCAATGGGTGACATGTCTGGTGAGTATGCAGGCCATCGAAGAACTGTGACATTTTCAGCTTCTAGGAATTATGTACAGATCCTTGCGACATGGGGCCGTGCATTAACATGCTGAAACATGAGGTGATGGCGGTCGATGAATGGCACAATGGGCCTCAGGATCTCGTTACTGTATCTCTGTGCATTCAAATCATCATCGATAAAATGCAATTGTGTTCGTTGTACGTAGCTTATGCCTGCCCATACCATAACCCGACCGCGACCATGGGGCACTCTATTCACAACGTTGACATCAGCAAACCGCTCACCCACGCGACGCCATACACGTGGTCTGCTGTTATGAGGCTGGTTGGATGTACTGCCAAAGAGAAATTAACATTACATTCTCTGGCAACCGATCTGGTGGACATTCCTGCACTCAGCATGCCAATTGCACTCTCCCTCAAAACTTGAGACATCTGTGGCATGGTGTTAAGTGACAAAACTGCACATTTTAAAGGTGTCTTTTATTGTCCACAGCACAAGGTTCCCCTGTGTAATGATCATGCTGTTTAATCAGCTTCTTGATATGCRACACCTGTCAGATTTTTGTGTGCATATAACTTTTCTKMGAGATTTCATTTCAGCTCATGAAACYTGGGACCAAACACTTCTGCGTTTATATTTTTGTTCAGTGTAATTTCAATGACAGGTATTCTTATCAAAATGTTAGCTTTTATAATGAACTAATGTGTTTACAGTGTTACATATTAGTTACATATTACATATTAGACGCTGACACGGTCGCCAGGTGTACYGTGTTTCCTCTGACACATTGGTGCGGCTGGCTTCTGGGTTAAGTGGGCATTGTGTCAAGAAGCAGTGCGGCTTGGCTGGGTTGTGTTTCGACTCTTGGCTTTCACCTCTCCCGAGTCCGTATGGGACTGACTGATTGACTCAAACGCATTAAGAAGGAAAGACGTTTTTATTTTTTTATTTTTTACCCCAATTTCATGGTATCCAATTGGTAGTTACAGTCTTGTCTCATCGCTGCCACCCCTATACGGACTCAAAATATATTTTGATTTGTTTAACACTTTTGGTTACTACYTGATTCCATATGTGTTATTTCATAGTTTTGATGTCTTCACTATTATTCTACAATGTAGAAAATAGTAAAAATAAAGAAAACCCCTTTTGACTGGTACTGTATATCAGATATATGCTATTTAGCCAACGGTTTCATCCAAAGCGACTTACTGATAAGTTCAGTGAGTGCATTTCTGAGTGCATTATCAGAGAAAGTATCAGAGCAGAGACAGGTTATGTGAGCACTTTGCATGGCAAAACAACCAACAACTTTATGGTACAATGTGAATTGGAAATGTTTCTTTTTCTGTTTTGTGTCTACACATGTCACATYTTTAATTTTAATGTATGATTTATTGTTAAGGGGAAAAAATACATCTTCACCCTGCATAGTCAATGTATGTCCAGTGTTATTGTAGAAATTAATTTAACAAATGCATGCTGTCTTGAAGCCAGTGTGCTGGTACCAATCAAGCACCCCACAATAAAAAAGCTGACAAGTCTTTGTGTGTGTTTGGTTGGAAGCTCAGCCTAATGCAGGGGGACTGACTTGGAACAGTTATTAACTCATGACCCACTTATCTGACTACAATTGCCTGCTAGCTATGAGTGAGCGTTAGAGTGTGAGATAATGCTTAGCCAGCAGAATGGCAACAATGTGACAGTTCAACCAAAATACAAAATACAAAAAGGTCAAACAATGGATGGAAACAGCTTTTAGAGCACAAGGAAGCCCGAAAGTAGAAAAGTCATATTGTTAAATGTAAATTCATGCAAATAATTTTTGGCATTATACATTTCATAAGTCTATGTTTKATTTTCTATCTAAAAGTTTGAATACAAAACCTTTTTTAGAACAAACAAGCCATACGTAACTTGCTTTATTCAAAAGTATTCCGACTGTATTCAAATACAAATCAATTCCAATGGTATGATATATATCCCAAGATAGGTCCCAAGGTTACTGTTSTCTGATCTTGATGTTATCCAACAACGGTAGTGCTTTAACCTGAGGTTAACTGTAGTAACATTGGATATAATCCATCTCTCCAGAGCATGTATGGAACATGTGTGTATACCAGTGGAGGCTCCTCAGAGGAGGAAGGGGAGGACCATCCTTCATAAAAATAGTGAAACATTTAAAAAGCTATTGTTTTTTTTTAGATATTTCCCCCAGCAAGGCCAGGGCCTCCAGTCCTRAGGGGCTCAACCCTCAGAAGCTGGAGGAGATGTATAACCATTTATGTATTCAATGAAGGAATGAAGAAGAAGCTAGCAAATGCAGCTAGCTAGTTTAGCCTACTCAAACACCTGGCTCAAACAAAGGGATGCTATGTTAGATAGCTCGCTATGACTATCCAACACAACATTGGAACTCTTCCAAGTCAAGGTACATTTTTGGTTTAACCAATTTATATTACCACCGGGGCATAGCTGCTAAACTGCTTACTGACTGTACAATGTACTGCATGATTGTTTACTAACGCGTTAGTTCTATTAGCCACGTTGATTATGATGTTACTTTAGCTAATATGGTGAGAATGATGTAGGCTGTGTGTAGAGGTATGATATGGTTTGGCTTGAAAAGTTTARTTAGCCTTGTCACATACAGCTGATGTGTTGTGCATTGAAGTACACAAGCGAAGGGTAAAGGTGAGAGGAGGAGAGCGAGTAGATGCGAGAAGGAATACAACTTGGCTGCTATGAAAGTGAACTGTGTTTACGTGTGATTAGGGGTGTATTCATTCCACTGATTCTTCTGTTGAAAAACATTTCTCAAACGGAACGAAACGGGGATAAACATACCTGAATTTGTCCAATAGAAACTRTTGTTTGCAACTGTTGGACTAATGATTACACCCTAGATCAGCTAGATACAGGTAAGAGTGTGCAAGGTGGTATTGAATGTGTAAATGTCTGTCACCTCAAATCTTTCTCTCGACCTSTGTGCACCTTTGTTGTAAACCTTAATTCATAGGCTAGGTTGTGGCAACCTCATGATGGGTACAGGGAAAATTAGAGTATCATGTAGTAGCCTAAACCTATTGATGTTACATTGAACTGGGTGAATGGAATATGAATGACAGTCATCCAATATGCTGTAATAGAAATATGGACATGCTCATGAAAAAAAATAATCGTCCTCCCTCATCTTAAACGGTGTACACTGGTGTTTACGGTGTGTGTGTGTGTGTGTGTGTATGAAACGTTAACTGAAAGTTAGCCTCAGGCTCAGTGTGGCTAGTCCAGTGTGACAGGTCTAAAAAAGCCGATAGTCTCCTACATCACACGCATACACACACACACACACGCACACAATGGGGAACACTTTCCGGTCTGTCTGCCTGGCTGCACATTACTCACAGTGACTTATCCATGTTTCCCTCTAGCTGACCATTCAGGATATCACTCTAGCTGGCCCTTCAGTCCTTTTCCATTGACACGAATATTAGAAGGAGATGATGGAATCAGCACTTCTCAATCCCATAGCTTGAGAGGCACAAATCGAGCAGATGCTTTCTCTACATGATCTCCCAGAGCCAGCCCAGACATTACAATTACAATAGGCCTCTGTAGTGACTTGACTAAGAAATAATGATTCAGAGAAGCATAAATTGACATGTATGTGCTTTAATACATGGATTTAGATCTATTAAAATGATACCATGCTGCTGCTTCTGTTCCAACCACTGTGTGTTTGTTATGATGGGTAATTGCTGTTCGTATTTAATTTGCTCCCAAGTGTGTGTGTGTGTGTGTGTGTGTGTGTGTGTGTGTGTGTGTGTGTGTGTGTGTGTGTGTGTGTGTGTGTGTGTGTGTGTGTGTGTGTGTGTGTGTCTCGTAAACACACACACACAACTGTCCCGCCTGCTGTTCCGTCCCGTCTAGTCCAGTCCAGTTAGTCCAGAAAATTCCAGCCAGTCCAGTCCTATAGTTTCTCGAGTCAGACGACTTGCTTCAGCAATATTTGAATGCCTATAGGCTTACGTTTTTCTAAAGTCCAGATTTACACCTGTCTCTCTTCTCTCTCACACACTCGATTAGGCAACAGCTACTCTATGGCCTACTACTCATCAGTAGATTAGGCTACTAGCCAACAACTCAGCGTTCATTATCCTTAACTCACCCTGACAACTCGTCAACTCATCTTTATATTTTTTATGACCATTAACTCATTATTTTATTTCACTTACTCTTCCAATCACACTGCAACCCTGCACATGTGGACTATTAAACACTGAATCTGAATCTGTAGTATTACTCACCTGTATTACGTCCTTGCTCACCCATACTACATGTAGTCTTACAAAATTACTAGTTTACAAATGGATGACCCAACCACAGGGGCGTAGCCAAGGGTGGGCTCAGGCCAGACCACTGGGGAGCCAGGCCCCCCCAATCAGATTGAGCAACGTACTTGTCAGTGTTCCAAATAGGACATCATTTGTATTTTCCTTTAACACAGTACTTGACTTGGCAGGAGCTCACCGTAACTGAGAACCGGCACCTCAACTTTTCTTCTGCTTGGGTTCCTGCATGTCCTCTAGAATATTAGGTAAAAAGTATTGAGGAGTTCCTGCACCTAAATACACTGCTCAAAAAAAGGGACACTTAAACAACACAATGTAACTCCAAGTCAATCACACTTCTGTGAAATCAAACTGTCCACTTAGGAAGCAACACCTGATTGACAATAAATTTCACATGCTGTTGTGCAAATTGGAATAGACAACAGATGGAAATTATAGGCAATTAGCAAGACACCCCCAATAAAGGAGTGGTTCTGCAGGTGGTGACCACAGACCACTTCTCAGTTCCTATGCTTCCTGGCTGATGTTTTGGTCACTTTTGAATGCTGGCGGTGCTTTCACTCTAGTGGTAGCATGAGACGGAGTCTACAACGCACACAAGTGGCTCAGGTAGTGCAGCTCATCCAGGATGGCACATCAATGCGAGCTGTGGCAAGAAGGTTTGCTGTGTCTGTCAGCGTAGTGTCCAGAGCATGGAGGCGCTACCAGGAGACAGGCCAGTACATCAGGAGACGTGGAGGAGGCCGTAGGAGGGCAACAACCCAGCAGCAGGACGCTCCCTCCGCCTTTGTGCAAGGAGGAGCACTGCAGAGCCCTGCAAAATGACCTCCAGCAGGCCACAAATGTGTATGTGTCTGCTCAAACGGTCAGAAACAGACTCCATGAGGGTGGTATGAGGGCCCGACGTCCACAGGTGGGGGTTGTGCTTACAGCCCAACACCGTGCAGGAAGTTTGGCATTTGCCAGAGAACACCAAGATTGGCAAATTTGCCACTGGCGCCATGTGCTCTTCACAGATGAAAGCAGGTTCACACTGAGCACATGTGACAGACGTGACAGTCTGGAGACGCCGTGGAGAACGTTCTGCTGCCTGCAACATCCTCCAGCATGACGTTTGGCGGTAGGTCAGTCATGGTGTGGGGTGGCATTTCTTTGGGGGCCGCACAGCCCTACATGGGCTCGCCAGAGGTAGCCTGACTGCCATTAGGTACCGAGATGAGATCCTCAGACCCCTTGTGAGACATATGCTGGTGCGGTTGGCCCTGGGTTCCTCCTAATGCAAGACAATGCTAGACCTCATGTGGCTGGAGTGTGTCAGCAGTTCCTGCAAGAGGAAGGCATTGATGCTATGGACTGGCCCGCCCGTTCCCCAGACCTGAATGCAATTGAGCACATCTGGACATGTCTCGCTCCATCCACCAACGCCATGTTGCACCACAGACTGTCCAGGAGTTGGCGGATGCTTTAGTCCAGGTCTGGGAGGAGATCCCTCAGGAGACCATCCGCCACCTCATCAGGAGCATGCCCAGGCGTTGTAGGGAGGTCATACAGGCACGTGGAGGCCACACACACTACTGAGCCTCATTTTGACTTGATTTAAGGACATTACATCAAAGTTGGATCAGCCTGTAGTGTGGTTTTCCACTTTAATTTTGAGTGTGACTCCAAATCCAGACCTCCATGGGTTGATAAATTTGATTTCCATTGATCATTTTTGTGTGATTTGTTGTCAGCACATTCAACTATGTAAAGAAAAAAGTATTTAATAAGAATATTTCATTCATTCAGATCTAGGATGTGTTATTTTAGTGTTCCCTTTATTTTTTTGAGCAGTGTATAAACTGTACCGGCATCCATAATGAATACCGACACCTAGTCAGGCCCTGGCCTAAACATACATACACCATCCAGATAGAATTCATAGCAAGCAGTAGGGAGGGTGTGGGAAAACTAAAGGGATATATATTGACAATAAATATTATAATAATAATACATTGATGACACTTACATAAAATATAGTGCTGTACTTAAAATCAATTTCATTTAGGCTATTAATGAATTGTGCTTTATTATTTACCCCCCAAAAAACAAAACATCTGCTTATCAGGCTAGGTTACACTGTGTAGGTTTCTCACCATTAACTAGCTAGTAAGACTCACTAGCCAACGTGGCAGCAAAAACAAGTAAAATGGCCAAAACAAGCTCACTGTAAAAAAAATTCGAGAGACTGTGCATTTGCCAAGTTATTTGATATCAGTGATTTTGCCACGAAGGGTCTCCAGTCCCCCTCTATATAAATCGCTGATTGCATTGAGCGGGGGGGGGGGGGGGGGGGGGTTCTACTAAGCTAACATAAGCTACATATGGAATTGTTTAAAAATGTATGACCATCCTTAAGGTATCCCCCAAAAATATTTTTATAAGTATTTGTTGGAACATTGAATTTGGCTTTACCGCGCCTTAAAATGGCGCTGGAAGAAATTGCGGCAGTTTTACGGGTGCCCAACCAAATGTGCTATTATGTGGGTTTTTTTGCGTTATTTGTAACTTATTTTGTACATAATGTTTCTGCAACTGTATCTTACGGCAGAAAAGAGCTTCTGGATATCAGGACAGCGATCACTCACCTCGGATTAGACAAAGATTTCTTCAACAACAAGCAAAACTCACATGATATTCTCCAAGCACCCGGCAGGGCCGACATCCCAGTTATTCGCAAGAGGAAGCGACGCAGGTACAGAGGACGAAGAGCCAGATGCCTCGTCAGGACCCGCAGAAGTGAGTAGGAAAGCTGCCGTTACCGTCAAATTTACTCGCCAACGTGCAATCATTGGACAATAAATTAGACGAGGTACGATCCCGAATATCCTACCAACGGGACATCAAAAACTGTAATACCCTATGTTTCACGGAATCGTGGCTGAATGACGACATGGATAATCAGCAAATATTAAAGCAGGAAGCACCAGTGACTCGGTCTATAAAAAAGTTGTCAGATGAAGCAGATGCTAAACTACAGGACTGTTTTGCTATCACAGACTGGAACATGTTCCGGGATTCTTCCGATGACATTTGAGGAATACACCACATCAGTCACTGGCTTTATCAATAAGTGCATCGAGGACGTCGTCCCAACAGTGACTGTATGTACATACCCCAACCAGAAGCCATGGATTACAGGCAACATTCACACTGAGCTAAAGGGTAGAGCTGCCACTTTCAAGGTGCGGGACTCGGAAGCTTACAAGAAATCCCGTTATGCCCTGCAATGAACCATCAAACAGGCAAAGCGTCAATACAGGGATAAGATTGAATCATACTACACCGGCTCTGACGCTCGTCGGATGTGGCAGCGCTTGCAAACTATTACAGACTACAAAGGGAAGCACAGCCGCGAGCTGCCCAGTGACACGAGCCTACCAGACGAGCTAAATCACTTCTATGCTCACGTCGAGGCAAGCAACACTGAGGCATGCATGAGAGCATCAGCTGTTCCGGACGACTGTGTGATCACGCTCTCCGTAGCCGACGTGAGTAAGACCTTTAAACAGGTCAACATACACAAGGCTGCGGGGCCAGATGGATTACCAGGACGTGTGCTCCGGGCATGTGCTGACCAACTGGCAGGTGTCTTCACTGACATTTTCAACATGTCCCTGATTGAGTCTGTAATACCAACATGTTTCAAGCAGACCACCATAGTCCCTGTGCCCAAGAACACAAAGGCAACCTGCCTAAATGACTACAGACCCGTAGCACTCACGCCCGTAGCCATGAAGTGCTTTGAAAGGCTGGTAATGGCTCACATCAACACCATTATCCCAGAAACCCTAGACCCACTCAATTTGCATACCGCCCAAACAGATCCACAGATGATGCAATCTCTATTGCACTCACACTGCCCTTTCCCACCTGGACAAAAAGGACACCTATGTGAGAATGCTTTTCATTGACTACAGCTCAGCGTTCAACACCATAGTTCCCTCAAGCTCATCACTAAGCTAAGGAACCTGGGACTAAACACCTCCCTCTGCAACTGGATCCTGGACTCCTGACGGGCGCCCCGAGGTGGTGAGGGTGGGTAGCAACACATCTGCCACGTTGATCCTCATCACTGGAGCTCCCCAGGGGTGCGTGCTCAGTGTGGAGCAGGTTGAGAGCTTCAAGTTCCTTGGTGTCCTCATAGAAAAACTAGAATGGTCCAAACACACCAAGACAGTCGTGAAGAGAGCACGACAAAGCCTATTCCCCCTCAGGAAACTAAAAATATTTGGCATGGGTCCTGAGATCCTCAAAAGMTTCTACAGCTGCAACATCGAGAGCATCCTGACCGGTTGRATCACCGCCTGGTACGGCAATTGCTCGGCCTCCGACCGCAAGGCACTTCAGAGGGTTGTGCATACGGCCCAGTACATCACTGGGGCAAAGCTGCCTGCCATCCAGGACTTCTACACCAGGCGGTGTCAGAAGAAGGCCCTAAAAATTGTCAAAGACCCCAGCCACCCCAGTCATAGACTGTTCTCTCTACTACCGCATGGCAAGCYGTACCGGAGTGCCAAGTCTTGGACAAAAAGGCTTCTCAACAGTTTTTACCCCCAAGCCAGAAGACTCCTGAACAGGTAACCAAATGGTTACCCGGACTATTTGCATTGTGTGCCCTCCCCCAAKCCCTCTTTTACGCTGCTGCTACTCTCTGTTTTATCATATATGCATAGTCACATGGTCACCACGACCATTCTCTTGCTTACCCCTTTGGATTAATAAACATTGTAAGACTCCAACCATCTGCCTCCTGTGTCTGCATTTGGGTCTCGCCTCGTGCCTTGATATTGCCAATGACGTGTRTTTTGAAAGTCAACAGGTCTAATAATGTCACGGCCGATGCTGGAAGAAGCGGACCATGGTGCAGCGTGGTGAGCYTACATTACTATTACTTTGGAATGACGCCAACAAAAACAATAGACAATACAYAAACGACCGTGAAGCTTAGGGGCTATAGTGCCACAAACAAAGTTAACTACCCACAACGAAAGGAGGGAAAAAGGGCTACCTAAGTATGGTTCCCAATCAGAGACAAGGATAGATAGCTGTCCCTGATTGAGAACCATACCCGGCCAAAACATAGAAACACAAAATCATAGAAAACAAAACATAGAATGCCCACCCCAAATCACACCCTGACCAAACCAAATAGAGACATAAAAAGTCTCTCTAAGGTCAGGGCGTGACAAATAAATACATTTCATATATGCTATCGGAACAATAATAATTTGGTTGTATTTATGAAGGTCTTAGGCAACATTAAAATATGAAAGAAAATGTATTTCAAGGAACACAACAGCATTTTAATTAGTTTATGTAACACTAGGCTATATGTACAAAAGAAAGATAACTAAAACAACACAATTCAAGTGTTAAAATCCATTAAAAAACACCACAACTCAGATCATTCATTATTATTTTGTTATGGTCAGGTCTTAGGGCATGCATTCATGAATTTAAGAAAACGCATTTCAAAAGAACGGAATGGAATAWTTTAAGTCTAAATATATTACTCTGTTTTGAGTGTTGCGAGAGCACATGTAATAGCAGTAATTCTGTCAATTGTTATATTTTGAAATAGAGCTTTAAGAGTTGTTTGGCAAGGTTATGTGATTTGGAAACTGCAGAATCTGCTTTTTCTGATACATTATGACCTGCTTGTGACTCTGTAGGAGAACTTGTCAACGTCACTTTTTTGGCACTCACTCATCAGAATTTTGTCAATTTAATCATGTTTTTAGGCTAACCCTATTATGTGTGAAATTAGTTTTGATATACATAGTTTTGATGTATTTCAAACATTAGGAAGACCTTCCTAATATTGAGTTGCCCACCCCCCTCCTTTTGCCGTCAGAACATCCTCAAATCTTCAGGGCATGGACTCTAAAAGGTGTCGAAAGCGTTAAATAAGGACTGAAAGAGAGCGCCACCATGTCGTGGTCACCGATAGAGGTGCTGGTTTAGATATAGGTGCAACTGTCCCAGCATCCCGGTAATAGGATGGAAATGACCAGTAGGAGACAGGGATACAATTCACACCTCATTGCCACACTCAAGATAGGCACACGCACACACACAGCAGACAGGAAGTTGACTGATGGTATTGAATAGTGATAGTGGTTGTTGACAAGAACAAACAAGAGAACAGCATGTATAAATGCGGAAGACACATTTCAGTTGAAGGCATTCAGTTGTACAACTGACTAGGTATTTCCCTTTCCCTTTCCCTTTATTACATAAGCATTCAGACCCTTTGCTATGAGACTCGAAATTGAGTTCAGGTGCATCCTGTTTCCATTGATTATCCTTGAGATGTTTCCTCAACTTGATTGGAGTCCACCTGTGGTAAATTCAATTGATTGGACATAATTTGGAAAGCACACACCTAACTATATAAGGTCCCACAGTTAACAGTGCATATCAGAGCAAAAACCAAGCCATAGATCTAAGAAATTGTCCGTAGAGCTCTGAGACAGGATTGTGTCGAGGCACAGATATGGGGAAGGGTACCAAAACATTTCTGCAGCATTGATGGTCCCCAAGAATGCAGTGACCTTAGTTTGGAACCACCAAGACTCTTCCTAGAGCTGGCCACCTGGACAAACTGAGCAATAAGAAGCCTTGGTCAGTGAGGTGACCAAGAACCCGACTCTGACAGAGCTCCAGAGTTCCTCTGTGGAGATGGGAGAAGCTTCCAGAAGGACAACCATCTCTGCAACACTCCACCAATCAGGCCTTTATGGAGAGTGGCCAGACGGAAGCCACTCCTCAGTAAAAGGCACATGACAGCCTGCTTGGAGTTTGCCAAAAGACACCTAAAGACTCAGACCACGAGAAACAAGGTTATCTGGTCTGATGAAACCAAGGTTGAACTCTTTGGCCTGAATGCCAAGCGTCACGTCTAGAGGAAATTTGGCACCATCCCTACGGTGAAGCATGGTGGTGGCCGCATCATGCTGTGYGGATGTTTTTCAGTGGCAGGGACTGGGAGACTAGTCAGGATCGAGGGTAAGATGAACGCAGCAAAGTACAGAGAGATCCTTGATGAAAAGCTGCTCCAGAGCTCTCAAGACCTCAGACTGGGGAGAAGGGTCACCTTCCAACAGTACAACGACCCTAAGCACACAGCCAAGACAACACAGGCTTTGGGACAAGTCTCTGAATGTCCTTGAGTGGCCTAGCCAGAGCCCGGACTTGAACTCGATCGAACATCTCTGGAGAGACCTGAAAATAGCTGTGTAGCGATGCTCCCCATCCAACCTGATAAAGCTTGAGAGAATCTGCAGAGAAGAATGGGAGAATCTCCCCAAATACTGGTGTGCCAAGCTTGTAGCGTCACACCCAAGAAGACTCAAGGCTGTAATCGCTGCCAAAGGTGCGTCAACAAAGTACTGAGTAAAGGGTCTGAATATTTATGTAAATGTCATTATTTCGCAAAAAGAAAAGCTGTTTTGCTTTGTCATTCTGGGGTATTTCGGGTGTAGATTGATGAGGGGAAAAACGATTTAATACATTTTAGAATAAGGCTGTAACGTAACAAAATATGGAAAAAGTCAAGGGGTTTGAATACTTTCCGAATGCACTGTAAAGTTGGGCTAGCATAGCATAGGGTAATACACAGGATACAATTAGTGACTAGCATGATTAACAAGATATACAAAATAAACTAGCATAATATGCTAGCAGGGCACAGGCTTTGGGTAGTAGCCCAAATGTAAAATGGCGCCGACAGATTGGGCAGCCGTGCTTCTAGCTCCTAGGCAACTTTGCAGTATTTGTTTTTTTATGTGTTATTTCTTACATTATTAACCCATGAAACTTTTGGATATCAGAGTGGTGCTAACTCACCAGCATTACCAGCATTACGACCAGGAATACGACTTTCACGAATTGGATCCTTTGTTCGTATCCACCAGGGCAATTGAACTGATTCCAGAGGCTGATCCAAAACACCTCCGGCGGAGAAGATGTATTCAGATTGGACTTCTAGTCTGACTAAGGAGGTGCGCACCACCCACCTCATCCGAGTATATTATTCGCTAATATTCAGTCTATGGATAATAAAGTTGACGAGCTCAGGGCGAGGATCTTCTTCCAGAGAGACATCAGGGATTGTAACATACTTTGTTTCATGGAAACATGGCTCACTCGGGATATACTCATACTCAGTCTCAGTCCGTACAGCAGTTGGGTTCTCAGTTCATCGCGCAGATAGGAAGAAGAAGGGCAGGGGTGTATGTTTCATGATTATCTACTCATGGTGTGACTGTGATAACATACAGGACCTCAAGTCCTTTTGTTCACCCGACCTAGAATACCTCACAATCAAATACCACTGTATTGCCTCCCAAGATAATTCTCTTCGGTTATGGTCAGAGCCGTGTATATTCCCTCTTAAGCCGATACCACGACGGCCCTCAAAGAATTTCACTGGACTTTATGCAAACTGGAAACCACATATTCTGAGGCCGCATTTATTTTAGCTGGGGATTTTAACAAAGCAAATTTGAGGAAAACGCTACTGAAGTTCTATCAACACATTGACTGTAGTACTTGCGCTGCTAAAACACTCTACCACTGCTACTCCATCTTCCGGGATGCCTACAAGGCCCTCCCCTGCCCCCTCCCTCTGCAAAGCTGGTCATGACTCCATTTTTCTCCTCCCTTCCTATAGGCAGAAACTCAAACAGGAAGAAACCGTGCTAAGGACTATTCAATGCTGGTCTGACCAATCGGAATCCACGCTTCAAGATTGTTTTGATCACGCTGACTGGGATATGTACCGGGAAGCCTCTATGAATAACATTGACGAATACACTGATACAGTGACTGAGTTTATCAGGATGTGTATAGGAGATGTTYTACCCACTATGACTACTAAAAACCTACCCTAACCAGAAACCGTGGATAGATGGCAGCATTCGCACAAAACTGAAAGCGTGAAGCACCCATTTAACCATTGCAAGGTGACTGGGAATATGGCCGAATGTAGTTATTCCCTCCGTAAGGCAATCAAACAGTCAAAACGTCAGTATAGAAAATGGAGTCGCAATTCAACTGCTCAGACACAAGATGTATTTGGCAGGGCCTACAGACAATCACGAACTACAAAGGGAAAACCAGCCACGTCGCGGACACCAACGTCTTGCTTCCGGACAAGCTAAACCCCTTCTTCGACCGCTTTGAAGATAACACAGTGTCACTGACGCGGCCCGCTACCAAGGACTGTGGGATCTCCTTCTCCGTGGCTGACGTGAGTAAGACATTTAAACGTGTAGACCCTCACAAGGCTGCCGTCCTCAGAGCATGCGCAGACCAGCTGACTGGAGTGTTTACGGACATATTCAATCTCTCCTGATCCCAGTCTGCTGTCCCCACATGCTTCAATATGTCCACCATTGTTCTTGTACCAAAGAAAGCAAAGGAAACTGAACTAAATGATTATCGCCCAGTAGCAATCACTTCTGTCATCATGAAGTGCTTTGAGAGGCTACTCAAGGATCATATCACCTCTACCTTACCTGACACCCTACACCCACTTCAATATGCTTACCGCACCAATAGATACACAGACGATACAATCGCTATCGCACTGCACACTGCCCAATCCCATCTGCACAAGAGGAATACCTATGTAAGAATGCTGATCATTAACTATAGCTCAGCATTCAACACTATAGTAACCTCCAAGCTCATCATTAAGCTTTGGGTCCTGGGTCTGAACCCCGCCCTGTGCAATTGGGTCCTGGACTTCCTGAGGMGCCGCCCCCAGGTGGTGAAGGTAGGAAACAACACTTCCACTTTGCTGATCCTCAACACAGGGGCTCCACAAGGGTGCATGCTCAGCCCCCTCCTGTACTCCCTGTTCACCCATGACTGCGTGGCCACACACGCCTCCAACTCAATCATCAAGTTTGCAGTCGACACAACAGTAGTAGGCTTGATTACCAGCAATAAAGACAGCCTACAGGGAGGTGAGGGCCCTGGGAGTGTGTTGCCAGGAAAACAAGCTCTTACTCAACATCATCAAAACAAAGGAGCTTATCGTGGACTTAAGGAAACAGCAGAGGGASCACCTCCCTATCCACATCGACGGGACCACAGTGGAGAAGGTGGAAAGCTTCAAGTTCCTCTGCATACACATCACTGACAAACTGAAATGGTCCAACCACACAGAGTCTGAAAAAATTTGGCTTGGCACGTAAAACACTCACATACTTTTACAGATTTACTATTGAGAGCATCCTGTCGGGCTGGATCACCACCTGGTACGGCAACAGCCGCAGGGCTCTCAACCGCAGGGCTCTCCAGAGGGGGGTGCGATCTGCCCAATGCATCACCAGGGGCAAACTACCTGCCCTCCAGGACACCTACAGCAACCGATGTCACAGGAAGGCCAAAAAGATAATCAAGGACAACAACCACCCGAGCCACTGCCTGTTCACGCCGCTATCATCCAGAAGGCGAGGTCAGTACAGGTGCATCGAAGCCGAGAGATTGAAAAACAGCTTCTATCTCAAGGCCATCAGACTGTTGAATAGCCATCACTAGCACCTTAGAGGCTGCTGCCCTATATACATAGACTTGAAATCACTGGCCACTTTAATAATGGAACACTAGTCACTTTAATAATGCATACATATTTTCATAACTCATTTCATATGTATATACTGTATTCTATTCTACTGTATCTTAGTCTATGCCACTCCGACATTGCTTGTCCAAATATTTATATATTTTTAATTCCATTCCTTTACTTTAGATTTGTGTGAATTGTTTGTATTGTTGTGAAATTGTTAGATATTACTTGTTAAATATCACTGCACTGTTGGAGCTCGAAACACAAGCATTRCGCTACACCCGCAATAACATGTGCTAAACACGTGTATGTGACCAATAACATTTGATTTAATTTGGATTTGAAAGTGTATGTACAGTGGAGGCTAGCATGCTAGGGTAGTAGTCTCAGGCTATAGGTAATAGCATACATTATATACAGTGCAATAGAGACCAGCAAACTAGGCTAGTAGGCCAGGGCTGTAGGCCTCAAGCTGTAGGCCAGCATGGAGAGCTGTGTAAACCCCATGCGAAGTACAGTTAGCAGCTAGTGGGGCTAATTGTTAGCGAAAGCATGCTCAGATGCTAAGATGTAAACTGGCCAAAGTTAAGTGGCCATTTTGGATGGGGCTAGGAAGTGACTGGGACGTGATGACATCATAGACAAGCCATTTTGGGTGAGTGTGACCAATGACTGGCTGGCAGCCATCTTGACCCATAGGGGCTTCCGAGTGGCGCTGCGGTGTAAGGCACTGCATCTCAGTGCTAGAGGCGTCACTACAGACCCTGGTTCGATTCCAGGCTCTATCACAACCGGCAGTGATTTGGAGTCCCATAGGGCGGCGCACAATTGTCCGGGTTAGGGTTTGGCCGGGGTAGGCCGTCATTATATATAAGAATTTGTTCTTAACTGACTTGCCTAGTTAAATGAAGGTAAAATAAACTAATGGGGAGAGATTTTACCACATGACCTGAATAGCTAAGACACACAAACTATGCCATGAGGGCATAAACAGGGGACAATAAAATGACTTGTACCCAGGCATGAATACCAACATACTAACATCAATAAGGCATGTATAAACATGCAGTTATCGTACTATGGAGCTTATAACGTACAGACATATTAAATATATACATGAATCATAACATGTTAGTGACACACTAACACACAGGTAGGAGGTCCAGGGTGTAGGGTTGTCCAGGAAGAAAGGTCCAGCTGATGAGTTGGTGTGGAGCCAGGTTTAGAGGATGTGCTCAACCTGGGCTCCAAAATGCAACTGAAGAGTGCAGAGATTGTGTTGGGGGTTCTCCTGCCCCTGGCTAGGCCACTGATTGGCTGGCCAGGTCACATGACACAGGTCAGGAGAGAGTTGCCCCTAGCAACAGAGTTCCCATGGGCCAGAGGTGTGAAGCTGGGGGATACTAGCCTCTGCTGGGCTGGTGGGTTTCTCTCTCAAGTTTGTGCCTCTGTGTCTCAGAGCCAGAGAGAGGGTTTCCGACAGTACAGCAATATGTAACATGTAATCTAACAATTCCACAACAACTACCTAATACACACAAATCTAAGTAAAGGATTAGAATAAGAATATATACATATAAATATATGGATGAGCAATGACAGAGCGGCATAGACAAGGTGTAATAGATGGTATAAAATACCGTATATAGATATGGGATGAGTGATGCAAGATAGGTAAACATTATTAAAGTGACTAGTGATCCATTTATTAAAGTGGCCAATTATTTCAAGTCTGTATGTAGGCAGTAGCCTCTCTGTGTTAGTGATGGCTGTTTAACAGTCATAACAAGCACTAAATAAACTTCAGTTAGTGCTAAACACGGCTGCTAGAATCTTGACTAGAACCAACATTTTTTTATCATATTACTCCAGTGCTAGCCTCTCTACACTGGCTTCCTGATTTCAAGGGTTTACTGCTAAACTACACAGCATTACATGGGCTTGCTCCTACCTATCTCTCCGATTTGGTCCTACCGTACAAACCTACACTRACGCTACGGTCACAAGACGCAGGCCTCCTAATTGTCCCTAGAATTTCTAAGCAAACAGCTGGAGGCAGGGCTTTCTCCTATACATCTCAATTTTTTATGGAATGGTCTGCCTATCCATGTGAGAGATGCAGACTCGGTCTCGACCTTTAAGTCTATATTGAAGACTCATCTCTTCAGTAGGTCCTATGATTGAGTGTAGTCTGGCCCAGGGGTGTGAAGGTGAACGGGAAGGCACTGGAGCGACTAACCGCCCTTGCTGTCTCTGCCTGGCCGGTTCCGCTCTCCACTGGGATTTTCTGCCTCTAACCCAATTATGGGGTCTGAGTCACTGGCTTTCTGGTGCTCTTCCATGCCGTCTCTAGGAGGGGTGCGTCCCTTGAGTGGGTTGAGTCACTTATGTGATCTTCCTGTCCGGGTTGGCGCCTCCCTCGGGTTCGTGCCGTCGGGGAGATCTTCGTGGGCTATACTCAGCCTTGTCTCAGGGTAGTAAGCTGGTTGTTTGAAGACATCCCTCTAGTGGTGTGGGGGCTGTGCTTTGGCAAAGTGGGTGGGGTTATATCCTGTCTGGTTGGCCCTGTCTGGGGGTATCGTTGGACGGGGCCACAGTGTCTCCCGACCCCTCCTGTCTCAGCCTCCAGTATTTATGCTAAACAGTTTATGTGTCGGGGGGCTAGGGTCAGTCTGTTATATCTGGAGTATTTATCTTGTCTTATCCAGTGTTCTGTGTGAATTGAAGTATGCTCCCTCAAATACCCTCACCCTCCCCTCCCGGAGGACCTGAGCCCTGGGACCTTGCCTCAGGACTACCTGACCTGATGACTCGTTGCTGTCCCCCGTCCACCTGGTCGTGCTGCTGTTCTGGTTTCAACTGTTCTGCCTGCGGCTATGGAACCCTGACCTGTTCACCGGACGTGCTACCTTGTCCTGGACCTGCTGTTTTCGACTCACTCTCTCTACCGCACCTGCTGTCTCTAACTCTGAATGCTCAGCTATGAAAAGCCAACTGACATTTGTGACCCGATTCAGGAAACTCGGTGTATATCGCAAGTCACGATTTCACAGGAGAGCTGTTTGAATGTAAAATTTGTTTGGGATCAAAATATGTTTTTGGGCAGAAATGCCTTCTCAAACATGTGAACTTTCATGTGCTTTAATATCAAACTTGTATGCAATCTGTAAATATGAATACAATTGTTAAATTACGAGCCTAGTTGGTTTCGCCACAGAAAAAGRGAGCAACCTTCCCGCTAGCCATGATTGGCTGAGATAATGAGTGGGCTGGACAAGCCGAGAGATGAGTCAGCATGTTTAGGTAATCGTGTTGAACGCAACTTTATAAAAAAWATGTATCGCGTAGTAAAACTGCATAAACCTAATGTCAAGTTAAAGTGTACTGTTAGCTAGCTAACGTTAGCTGGCTGGCTCACTAGCTAACGTTATGTGTATGCTCTCCACTTTCTGGAGGACCGTGTTTTGAAATCGAGTATGATAGCTAAGGAGATGGAGAAAACACGAGTCTGGATTACATCGTCAAACTAAGGCAACCATGCATGGCATCAGACAGGAGAAGCGTCCAACCATGATGTATACTGGAAAGATTTTCAGATATTACACGTTTCTAATTTTGACAGAAAGTGGTTTCATTTCAAGTGTACCGTTAGCTAGCTAACGTTAGCTGGCTGGGTCGCTAGCTGACGTTATGTGTATGATCTCATTCTTCGTATCTCAGACACATTTGCTTGACTAGTTATAACGTAAACTCACCCCATTCCGTGCAAATGTGTGCAACATTCAAACGAGGCTACAAAGAAAACTAATGGGACTGTAGCGACTGTGTTGACTTCAAAATCGGGGGTGTGAACTACGTTTCTATTCAAGCGTTGATCGACATGGTAATGGCTCTATAGTATTGGAGAAAAGTTGAAAAAACGGACCCTCCGTTACATCGTGACTTGTCATGTCGTAACGTACAGCACGCATAAAGCAACTATTTCTGTCTTACAATCTCTCTCCACCAGGTGTAACACTTCTCTCATGCTTTAAAAACAAGAAATGGACAGTGACGGGGGTAAGGGGGGGATACCTAGTCATTTTTTGTGTCATCTTTGCATGCGATCATCATTCTCAAAGCCGCTGTTTACTTCTAAGATCACTTTAGCACTGCCCTAAAAACCCGACTCAAATTCGACACAAACCTTCAAATAGATATGTAATAACACATTATATAAACTCTTTATAGTGTTTAATTTACATTTTAGAGGCGATAAGGTGATAAGTTGGACAGATCGAGTGYAAAAAAAGCAATTTTCCCACACAACATCTCTCCTTCTCACTATCACGCATTAGTTTCGCTTCCCCACCCGCCATTTTTAAAAAGACCCGACGGGGCTCATTGCCGTCTTGAATCATGCAGAAACGGGCAGCGTTTTGGTCATGTAATTGATTCTGTTGGAAAGGGGAGAAATTGTGCTTTACAATGGTATTGACATTACAGTTGATCTGGAAGTATTACGTTTTTGGGGCGCTAAAATAAGGTCAATTGTACGGACCAAGGCGATGTACAGAAGTGAGTGAGTTTACGTTAGCCATAGAACCTGGTTGGTTAGCAGATTCATGCAGGGTAGTAACGTCATGAGTTGTCATTATGGTCCATTGTTTAGCTAGCTAGCTACATGTCTTAACAAAAGACTCCACTCTAAATTTGACAAAGTATTTTCATTTCAAGCTAAAGTGTACTGTTAGCTAGCTAGCTAACGTTAGCTGGCTGGCTCGCTAACTAACATGACCTGGCTGGCTCGCTAACTAACGTTACGTCATGCATTGGGATTCATTGTTTACCTAGCTAGCTATCTAGCTACATTTCTCAACAGAAGACTCTCATTGTAGTGTGCCAGAGCACAGAATAACTGATGCATTTTTGAACGCTCAATACCTGTTGAATATGCCCGGTGTCAATAAACCTCGGCAACAAAGCGTGATTCAACTGTTGCCAGCAGCAGATTTACAGTCACCAACGCTCTGGATAACATGAAAAAAGCCTAACCAGCTCTGCTAGGGCAAGTAAAATGGGGTGTTCTCTCAAATCAAATCCAATCAAATCAACTTTTATTTGTCACATACAAATGGTTAGCAGATTAATGCGAGTGTAGCGAAATGCTTGTGCTTCTAGTTCCGACAGTGCAGTAATATCTAACAAGTAATCTAACAATTCCCCAACAACTACCTAATACACACAAATCTAAAGGGGTTAATGAGAATATTTAAATGTAAGTATATGGATGAGCGATGGCCGAGAGGCATAGGCAAGGTGAAATAGATGGTATAAAATACAGTATATACTGTACATGTGATATGAGTAATGTAAGATATGTAAACATTATTAAAACCTGTTATGGCTGCAGCCCGACGCCGGTACACCTATGACAACATCCAGCTCAAGTGCAGGGCGCGAAATTCAAAATCTATTTTTTTWWWATATTTAACTTTCACACATTAACAAGTCCAATACAGCATTTGAAAGATAAACATCTTGTCAATCCAGCCAACYTGTCCGATTTTTTAAATGTTTTACAGAGAAAACACCACATATATTTATGTTAGCTCACCACCAAATAAAAAAGAGGACAGACATTTTTCACAGCACAAGTAGGATGCAAGTAGCATGCACAAGCCAACCTAACTAACCTAGAACCAACCTAAATAACATAGAAAAAACTACCTCAGATGACAGTCCTATAACATGTTACACAATAAATCTATGTTTTGTTCAGAAAATTTGCATATTTTAGCTATAAATCAGTTTTACATTACTGCTACCATCATAGCTACAGTCAGAAATCGCACGGGAGTAGCCAGAGAAAATACAGACACCAACGTCAACTACTAATTACACATCATAAAACATTTCAGAAAAATATATGGTGGATAGCTAATGAAAGACAAAGATCTTGTGAATAGAGCCAATATTTCCGATTTTTGAAGTGTTTTACAGCGAAAACACAATATATCGTTATATTAGCTTACTACAATAGCTAGCACACAGCAGCATTGATTCTAGTCAAACGGTAGCGATAGCACAGTTCGACAGATATATGAAAAAGCATCCCAATTTGGGTCCTTATCTTTGTTGATCTTCCATCAGAATGTTCTCCAAGGGGTCCTTTGTTCAGAACGTCTTTATTTGGATCCAGAACGAACGATTTCCCTCTTGAATTAGCAAGCACACTGGCCGTGCGGTGCTAACCTCTCCGTCTTGACAAAATTCTTGCGTCGCATCACGTCTAAAGTCCAGAATAAATTTCAAATATATAATTAAACTAATTGAAAAAACATACTTTAGGATGATATTGTGACATGTATCAAATAAAATCGAAGCCAGAGATCATATTCACCTTTAACGAGGGTTTTCCAGGAGCCGAGTCCAGGTCCTACTTCGCGCCCAGAAAAAAATTAAAGTGCGCAACTCTCATTCCAAGAGGTTGTGTTCAATCCCAGGACGAGATAATCAAGTCATTTCTGCTCTCACTTCCGCATGACACCCAGGGAAGGCGTATGACGTTTTCTACAGTCTTAAGTGACATGCCCTTTTATAGACAAGCTCTTGAAGAGAGACATCGATTTTGGAAATCTCACTTCCGGATAGGAAATGGGCTGTAAAAGAGTTCTGTTTCACTTAGAGAAATAATTCAAACGGTTTTAGAAACTAGAGACTGTTTTCTATCCAATAGTAATAATAATATGCATATTGTACGAGCAAAAATTGAGTAAGAGTCCCGTTTGAAAATGGGCACATATTTTCCAGTTTTTCAATACGCCCCTGCAGCCATAACAAGTTAAAGTGGCATTATTTTAGAGTGCATTGTATAAAGTGACTAGTGATCCATTTATTAAAGTGGCCAGTGATTGGGTCTCAATGTGGGCAGTAGCCTCTCTGAGTTAGTGATTGCTGTTTAGCAGTCTGATGGCCTTGAGATAGACTGAAAAACAGCTTCTCGGTCCCAGCTTTGATGCAAAGCATTGAGTGATACGGGCAGTAGTCATTTAGTTCAGTTATCTTTGCCTTCTTGGGTACAGGAACAATGGTAGCCATCTTGAAGCATGACTGGGATAGGGAGCGATTGGGATAGGGAGCGATTGAATATGTCCGTAAACACACCAGCCAGTTGGTCCGCGCATGCTTTGAGGACGCGGCTAGGGATGCCATCTGGGCCAGCAGCCTTGCAAGGGTTAACACGTTTAAATGTTTTACTCACATCAGCCACGGAGAACGGGGGAGGGGGGGGGTGCAGTCCTTGTTAACGGGCCGTGACCGTGGCACTGTATTACCCTCAAAGCGGGCAAAGAAGGTGTTTAGTTTGTCTGGAAGCATGACGTCGGTGTCCGTGACATGGCTGCATTTCTTTTTGTAGTCCGTGATTTCCTGTAGACCCTGCCACATACATCTCATTGGGCCGTTGACTTGCGACTGCGCCTTGTCCCTGTACTGGCATTTTGCTTGTTTGATTTCCTTGCGGAGGGAATAGCTATACTGTTTGTATTCAGACATTTTCCCAGACCTCTTTCCATGGTTAAATGCGGTGGATCGCGCTTTCAGTTCTGTGCGAATGCTGCCATCCATCCACGTTTATTTGGTTAGGGTAGGTTTTAATAGTCACAGTGAGTACAACATCTCCAATGCACTTATTTATAAATGCACTCACCGAGTCAGCGTATAGGTTGATGTTGTTCTCTGAGGCTGACCGGAACATATTCCAGTCCGCATGATCAAAACAATCTTGAAGCGTGGCTTCCGATTGGTCGGACCAGCGTCGAATCGTTCTCGTCACTGGTACATCCTGTTTGAGTTTCTGCCTATAAGATGAAAGGATCAAGATGGCGTCGTGGTCGGTTTGTAGAAGGGAGGGTGGGGGAGGGCTTTGTATGCATCGCGGAAGTTAGAGTAGCAGTGGTCGAGGTATTGCGCATGCGCGTAGAGCAATCAATATGCTCATAGAATTTAGGTAGCCTTGTTCTCAAATTTTCTTTGTTAAAATCGTCAGTTACAATATATGCAGCCTCGGGATGTATGATTTCCAGTTTGCATATAGTCCAGTGAAGTTCCTTGATGGCCGTCTTGGTGTCTGCTTGAGGGGGAATGTACACAGCTGTGACTATAACTGATGAGAATTCTCTTGGTAGGTAAAATGGCCGGCACTTGATTGTAAGGAATTATAGATCGTGTGAGCAGAAGGACTTTAGTTCCTGTATGTTGTTATGATTACACCATGAGTCGTTAATCATAAAGCATACACCCCCGCCCTTCCTTTTCCCAGTGAGGAGTTTATCTCTGTTGGCGCGATGAACTGAGAATCCAGATGGCTGGACCGACTCCGACAGTATATCCCGAGAGAGCCGTGTTTCTGTGAAACAGAGTATGTTACAATCCCTGATSTCTCTCTGGAAAGAAACCRTTGCCCTGATCTCGTCAACTTTGTTATCCAGGGACTGAACATTAGTTAGTAATATACTCGGAAGCGGTGGGTGGTGTGTGCGCCTCCTAAGTCGGACTAGAAGACCCCTCCAATTCCCTCTTTTCCACCGCCGTTGTTTTGGGTCGGCCTCTGGAATCAGTTCAATTGCCCTGGCTGGTGCGAACAAAGAATTTGCTTCTGGAAAGTCTTATTCCTGGTTGTAATGCTGGTAATGCTGGTGAATTACCGGCACTCTGATATCCAATAGTTCTTCCCGGCTGTATGTAAAAACACAAAACATTTTCTGGGCTAACAATGTAAGAAATAATAAAAACAAAATTCTGCAAAGTTTCCTTAGAACTAGAAGCGAGGCAGCCCACCTCTGTCGGCGCCATCTAAATTATGACTGACTGGCTGTGTAAGATTATACAGTAGTGTCCATTATAAACTGTATGTTACACATATGTTAGTGTGTCTATTACTGTAAAAGTGTGTGTAGGTATGGAGAATGACGATAAAAGACATCCTTGCGCCATGTGTCCACTTAAATATACAATGTGTGTGTCTGTGTGTGTGTGCATGTGTGTTTGTGTGTGCGTGTATGTCGGTCCCCTGGAGCGTGACTGTGTGTGTGTCTATGCATGTGTGTGTGTGGCCCCCGGGAGTGTGGCCTGTGGGAAAGAGGTGTCCGTGAGGACAAGAAAGGATAGAGCTAATAGGATTGGGAGGCTGCTATAAAAAGGTTGCTAAGACAAGGAGTTTAATATTGGCACATTGCTGCCTCTGCTGCTGCTGTGGCTATGAGGTCACGTTCCACTATAGGAGGAAAGCCAGTGTTGTGTTGTGTTCCCTCTGGTACCTCCTGCCCTTGTTGCCAACTAACGGGAATTCCCTCTACACATGATGCTCTTTACCTTTCTGTTTTGCTTGGTCTCTCTCTGTCTCTCTCTCTGTCTCTCTCTCTGTCTCTCTCTCTGTCTCTCTCTCTCTCTCTCTCTCTCTCTCTCTTCTCTCTCTCTCTCTCTCTCTCTCTCTCTCTCTCATCTCTCTCTCTCTCTCTCTCTCTCTCTCTCAGCGGTGAGAGCCGTGGGTAGTTAGTAATCCCACTGTAATAGACAAACATGACAAGTCGGAAGTAAACAACTGCTTCAAGCGGCAACCTGCACACACACACACAACACACACACACACACACACACACACACAACACACACACACACACACACACACCACACACAACACCACACACACACACACACACACACACACACACACACACACACACCACACACACACACACCACACACACACACACCACACACACAGAGAAAGTAATTGGCTGTACTACTGTTTGTGACAGCAGACAGTAAACAACAAGGCAGACTGGTGATATGCACTACTCTGGACCCTAAGGCAACATGCATGATGAAACTCTCTGTCTGTCTAAAAATAGCGGCTATGTAGCCCCAGGTGATCTGTCTAAAATGAGTAAGCGTGAGCCGAGCGCACCAATATTTGCTGCTGTTTGTTTATATGTATTATGCTGTCTGTGTGTCAATGGGCTATGTGAGTGAATATTGACGAGAGACAGCGAGAGAGATGGAGGGAGAGAGAGACAGAGCTGAGAGCCAGGGGTTTGGATATGGCTGGTTGTGACACACCAGATTGACAGCACCTGCAACTCAGAGACTACACACACCCGGAGCCCTCTCGTCAACTGTCATATATCCACCACACCAGGCCCACCACAGCACTCTCATCACACAGTATAGTAGACAGAATGTTCTGTTAGACATTGTATTAGACAAGGTTGTCCCAACCTCCAACAAGCTATTTCTGAAGATTCCCCAGACATTGTTGGTGGGTGTATCAGTCCAGATAAGCAGACAACACAACACCAAACAGCTCTGAAGGAATGGGTAGTCTGCCAGCATACAGCCATTAATAGTCACTAATATTGTACTGGAGTAATGTAATATACTATGTATTATTGTGTCATTGACAAGATGCGCACTCGAGTGATGTTTCCTTGAAACAATGACGACCTAAGCCAAAGGAAATGGGGCGGCAGGTAGCCTAGTGGTTAAAGCGTTGAGCCAGTAACCGAATGGTTGCTAGATCGAATCCCCGAGCTGACAAGGTAAAGATCTGTCGTTCTGCCCCTGAACAAGGCAGTTAACCCACTGTTCCTAGGCCGTTGTTGTAAATAAAAATGTGTTCTTAACTGACTTGCCTAGTTAAATAAAAAAATTAAATGGAAGCTCATTGAAAGTGTTATTCATGAAACCCTGAAGATCTTTTATGATGATAAGATTCACAGGATCCCAAATTGAACCCTATTCCCCACATAGTGCACTACTTTCGATCAGAGCCCTATGAGCACTGATGCACTACATAGGAAACAGGGTGCCAAAATTGTGAAAGACTCCAGTCACCCAAGTCATAGACTGTTCTCTCTGCTACCGCACGGCAAGCCGAAACGCTAAGTCTAGAACCAAAAGGCTCCTTAACAGCTTCGACCCCCAAGCCATAAGACTGCTGAACAATTAATCAAATGGCCACCCGGACTATTTACATTGACCCCCCCCCTTTGTTTTTACACTGCTGCTACTCGCTGTTTGTTATCTATGCATAGTCACTTTACAAATTAACTTGACTAACCTGTTGTATTCGGTGCATGTGACCATTTTTTTCTCCATTTGATTTGTTGGGGATGCAAACAGAGTTTTCTGTACAGGATGCTCCACTTTGATTGTCTCTAAAAGGCTTGACAGTATAATGGTTCTACAGTGTATTATTACAGGATGTGTACCACTTAACACAACTACTTCCTCCTTCAAGATGCTCCTGCATTACACAGAAAAGCAAGCATCCAAACCCTTTTAAAATTAGCTCTTTTTTCCATGTTAATTCACTCCTTGAGTTCCTGACAACAGTTCGGTTTTCAGTTGCTTCTCTGTTTCTCTCATACAGACTGTGTACTCCCCTCTCTCAGGAGATGCCATGCTTGTCGAGTCCCAGTAGCTATGATTCATCCTCTGCTCTATGTGCGTGCGTGTCTGCCTGTACGTGCGTTATTCAGGGTCAGGTGCCTGACTGTCTCTGTCTGCATGTCTCACACACCTCTGAACCCCAGCTTTATTGAACTTTGAACCTTGAACCTGGAATATAGAGCTCACAGTCCTGCTTGTGTGTTTTGAGTGTGCTACAGCTCAGACTGTTCTGATGTGCACTCCTGTGTTATACAGGAGTGTACACCCTGGGAAGTGTTTTGCCGTCCCAGAGGGCCATGCAACAGGAAGAAACTCCCAGTGCTCAGACTGGCATCCCTCTCATTAGCAGGCCCAGCTGAGTGCTATACGTGTGTGCGTTGTGCTCTAACCAGGCTGTTCCTGAGAATCCCTCCTCCGTCATCGTCACTAAACTCACAGTACACAACAGGCACTCAAGGAGCTGTGAGACTACCCAGGGATATCGCTCATGTTGTTTCTCTTTCTATCTCCCCCTCTCTCTTTCTCTCATGTAGCCTATAGGGCAGAGAGAGTAAAAGAGGAGAAAAAAACCAAGATACTTAGGTTGAGATCAAAATATATTTCCGGTCGAGCCCTGACCTCCAGTTTCCCATCATTCCCTAGGCCAGGGATGGCTATGTCGGCCATGGGTACATCATGCCATGCTCTCAGAGGCTGGGGGGCCGGGCTGACTTCGCCATGACAACCCCCTTGATGCTCGACAGGAGGTAGCTACTTGGAGCTGCTTGTGAAAAGCAAGTTTGACAGTCTCACACACACATACACACGCAAGCATTATCTCTCTCTCTCTCTTTCTCTCGCTGCCTTCAGCTCTCTCCTCGCTCTTTCCATTTCTCTGCTTCCTCTCTTCTCTCTGTCTTTCTTTGACCTTTCTATTTCCCCCTCTCATTATTTCATTCCTTTCTCAGCTGACACATAAACTAGAGACTCTTTGTTGTTATGGTTACTGTTTAGAAACCTAGAAGGTTAGAAAGTCAGTCAACCTGAACTGGTCTGCGACTGCATGTTCGAATGAAACAGTTGTATTGATCGTGACAGTGATATGTTTAGCTGGAGGAACTATCCATCCATGCTCTTCACAACCCCTCTGAGAGCTCACTGTACAGGGAACTGCCAGCAGCACATGACTCACAAGATTTTTGCAAGCTGCTCCGTGTTTGAACGCCTCATTGTAAAATCACAGCATATGCATTGGGATATGATGATTCATTGCAAATGGCATACTATTTTCATCCAGGTTGCTAGAAGCCATGCAGCGGTTGGCAACATCCGAGTGACACTGTGTGATACTGTTGAGCGTTAGATAATGTGGCGTAATACAACCTCCTAATTGTGAATAGCAGTTTAGGCCMCTCTCTTTCTCCTCCTCCCTTCCTCCCTCCCTTCCTGCCTTTCTGGAGGGACAGGGTTACCATGGATACGGGAGGAGATCGTGTCTTCCACATTTCCCACAGCGTGATGGCTTGAACGACACACACAGCAACACACTCCCAACCACACTCACAAACACACACACYCACAAGCAGACACACACACAAATGCATAAACACAGGCACAAGCGCACAAGCCAGCCAAGAAGACCAAATACCAGCCAAGACTGGGGCATTGTTGATACAGCTGTGGCCAAATCGCCCCGGAGACTACAGGGATAGAATGCAGCTGTGATCACCAAATAATCTGCGTAGGAKTCTCACACACATACACACCCACCCTCCAGTCTCTCTTTCTCATTCTCCCTCTCTGACACACACCTAGCACAGTATCAGTCAGTATGTCACTAATCAGTGTGTGCGACTGGATAGAAAGCCACTCTGCCTGAACCATTCGTCTCCATCTCCTGAACCATTCGTCTTCATCTCCTGAACCATTCCCATTCCATCTCCTTTCTCCTCTCAATTATTCATGCCTGGCAAGATGAGGAGGAGAGTCAAAACGCAGCAGAGGTCTATATTTATACCATTCATGGACTCCCGGCCTGTCACACACACACACACACACACACAAACATGGCGCAAGCCCAGGGGAGTCCTATAAATAGAAGCAGCAGGCAGAGGATCTGGTCCTCTGGTCCTCGCTCCCCCGCTGTGGGTCTGGTCCTCTGGTCCTTGCTCCCCCTGCTGTGGGTCTGGTCCTCTGGTCCTCTGGTCCTCGCTCCCCCGCTGTGGGCCTGGTCCTCTGGTCCTTGCTCCCCCCGCTGAGGGTCTGAAGGAGACTGATGTGATCCCATCAGGAAGAGGATGTAGTTAGAACCGTGTGTGTAGGGAGGGGGTGGCGGGGGAGGGGGTTGTGTGTGTGTGTGTGTACATTCAGACCCTCCTGCTCCCGCTGGTAAGAGACAGGAAGGATGGAAACCTGGAGGGGACAGGAAGAGTGACCCGCAATGATGCTGCTGCTTCTAGGCTGCCTTTAGTAGCAGATCTAAAGTATGAGCGAAAATGTGTTTTTATGTGATGCACAACTGATATCAGGATATCATCTCCTTTCTGGCATGGGSCCAAAAATTCCTGTGAATTCACTTACCATGACATGGTAGAGTGGCTTATACAGTGGAGTTGTCGAGCGGAGCTGAAACACTGGGAAATGGATGGATGCTGATGTTTGGCAGATCTACCAACATTTGCTTTAGACCAAAAGTGGGTGACCAACACTAGTTAGGTTTCCATCCAATTGGAGACAATTGGAAACAACAGGGGCCTTTTTCCAACATTGATATGTTTCCATCAAACTGACTGTGTGTGATGACGTAGTGCACAACGTAGTGCACATAAAAAGTACTTTCCCTTGTACCGYAAAAATATACACGTTAAATGGGTTTCCAGCGCATTTTCAACTCTACCGATGGTTTCATCAACGACAACAAAAATTGCGTTATATAGCAAATGTGCCCACTCTGGCTTTAGCCAACAAATCGCATATACAGTGCAGGTAGGATAGTCTACATGATGAGATTATTATGGATAAGAGCAAGATTACTTTTACTTGTCAAACAGCAGTCAAGCATTGATCATCATGTCACCATAATAAGASCCTCGATATTTATTGGAAAGGAGCATCAAGCTCATCACCGTGCATCTTCACCACCTTGTGAAGTTCATCATAATTGATTTKATCTGTAGCCTAATTACCTGAAATGCATTGCCGAGTCATAGTGGGAGGACCACACAACATATTACCGCGTGACTCCAAGTTTACTGAGACATGATGGTTATTATATCAATATTTGAATGCAGATGGTATTTCCATCTGCATTCCTTGCATAATTCATTTTACAGACAKTAAAAGGTCCKACCATGTCGAACGAAAAAATTGTCTGTGGACATTGAAGAAATTGTACCGACATTTCCGTTTTCCATCATTACTTTTTTAATCCACATGAAATGGTTGGATGGAAACCTAGTTAGTGATGGTCCTCCCCTGTTTGGTGAGGGTTTCAACTTCCAGGCCAGCTGGCTACAGAGCTTTTCTGCTCTGTCCAACTCTGTCCACCGCAGGCAAACCCACACTGGCCAAATCTACCCTCCTATCATACAGTCCAGCTCGGTTGCTTAGAGATCAGTGATAGTCCTCGTGTTTGGTCAGCTGATGCTTACACCAAAGTTCCTCTGTAGGCCACACTGGCTCCAAACAGGCTGAAATCGAAAATCCCTCTAGCCTAGTCCCAGATACATTTGCGTAGGAGTGGGTCAGCACAAACAGATCTGTGTCCATGTTACCATCTCCTATCTTCCAGTCAGTCATTCAGCTCTCTGTGAAGCTCTGATCATCACCTGCAAGGAGTGTGTGAGMGTGATGTTGGCACACGTCTGACACCTCAAAACAGATTTTGAGATTCAGCCAGGATGTGTGAAGTGATAATGAGTTTTACAGAATCAATGTGACCCTTAGAGACAGATACTGTCTCTAAGACATGTAGAAGAGGTTACTGGCATAATCTAAACTATAACAAAGACAACCAGAGACAACCAGAGACAACCTTTATCAACGATAAACAAAGACGACTGACAGACAGACATATACCTAGACAGACAGGCAGACAAATCACACGCATGGCACACACGCACGCACACACACACACACACACACACACACACACACACACACACACACACACACACACACACACACACACACACACACACACACACACACACACACACACACACACACACACACACACACACACACACACACACACACACACACACACACACACACACACACACACAATAAACACACCACAAGCCGATTACCTCAGGAAAAGACAGCAGTGAGTTCAAGCATTGCAGCAGTGACAGTCAACAAGCTCTCACAGTCTCACTTCCGAATCCGACATTTGTCCATAAACTTTGAAGGTTAAGTTTAGGGGTTCATTCTGAATGGTTAAGGTAAGGGCTAAGGTTTGGGATAGGATTAAAACAAAAACAACTTGACGGTTAAGTGAAGGCATTAATTCTGAATGGTTAAGGTAAGGGTTAGCACTGGGATTGAACAAGCAAATCTCGGAGCCGGCTTGATGGTAATAGCGCTCACTGTTGCCCCTATTGGCCGGTTTTGAAGTAATCTCCTGGGTACCTGGACGGACGTGGAATTTTGCCTTGGATCTTGAGCGACCTGGCAGTGACAGTTGCTACGGTGACAGTGGTGGAAGGCTTTTTAGCATTGCAGAGATGGCACAGAAAAGGGTGAATACTGAAGAGGGGGGCATTCACAAAAACAAAAGCACAACAAACAAAAGAGGAGATAACCACCTCTACAACTGATAAAACAGAGATGGTTACTCAATATTTTCACTGACAGGGACCAAAGGCAGCAGAACGTATTAGCTTAAGCACGCACAAGTGCATGAATAGAAGCAGTTGGAACAATGCTGAATATGCCTTTGCAATATAAAGATGGAGCTGAGAGTGCTTATGCTATAAAGGTTTGACCTGTTGTGTGGCAAAGAGGCCATTACAGGAAAGCGTGGACATGTCCCATGATGTATAGAATGCTCACATCACATGNTTATGCTATAAAGGTTTGACCTGTTGTGTGGCAAAGAGGCCATTACAGGAAAGCGTGGACATGTCCCATGATGTATAGAATGCTCACATCACATGTAGCATGAGTGATGTACAGAACAATGTGTTGTGAGCGTAATTCCAGAAACATCCTCCCAGTAAGGGAACGCCCTATATCACAGGACATTCGCAGGACATTCCCTGATTCCCTGGCAGTTTTCCCTAATCCCATTGAGACAGTAAGGAACACTAAGAGTGTTCAGAGTTTCTGGCACATCATCCATGATGTTGTAATGTTGTGCAGATGATGTTCAGTGAGGAGCTTCTGTGTCTGTGTTAAAATGATCACAACTCAAACTGCTGCCTGGCTTCAAGTGTTTTGTCYTTGAATTCTTACCCTGGCCTGAGTCCTCACCCTGGCTTGTCCTCACCCTGGCTTGAGTCCTCACCCTGGCCTGAGTCCTCACCCTGGCCTGAGTCCTCACCCTGGCCTCAGTCCCAGCACTGACTGACACTGTGACATTACACTGGTTTCTGACGAGCCAATTTATCGGGCCGATAGTCCCTCTACATAAAAAAGCTGCTTCTATGCCATCCGCCACTCACCGCCTGAGCCACTGCACGATGTAGAGGAATGCATTGAGAGCTTCAAGTTCCTTGGCGTCCCCATCACCAACAAACTAACAGGGTCCAAGCACACCAAGACAGTCGTGAAGAGGGCACGACAAAACCTATTTCCCCTCAGGAGACTGAAAAGATTTGGCATCGGTCCTCATATCCTCAAAAGGATCTACAGCTGCACCATCGAGAGCATCCTGACTGGTTGCATCACTGCCTGGTATGGCAACTGATCGGCCTCCGACCGCAAGGCACTACAGAGGGTAGTGCGAACAGCCCAGGACATCACTGGGGCCAAGCTTCCTGCCATCAAGGACCTCAGAGGAAGGCTCTAAAAATTGTCAAAGACTCCAGCCACCCTAGTCATAGACTGTTCTCTTTGCTACCGCACGGCAAGCAGTACCGGAGCGCCAAGTCTAGGTCCAAGATGCTTCTAAACAGCATAAGCCATAAGACTCCTGAACACCTAGTCAAATGGCTACCCAGACATTTTGCATTGCCCCCCCTTCCCCTCTTTACACCACTGCTACTCTCTGTTGTCATCTATGCATAGTCACTTTAATAACTCTACCTACATGTACATACTACCTCAACTAACCGGTGCCCCCGCACATTGACTCTGTATCGGTACCCCTCGTATATATAGTCTCACTATTGTTATTTTTACTGCTGCTATTTAATTACTTGTTACTTTTATCTCTTATTCTTATCCATAATTTTGGGAAACTGCATTGTTGCTTAGGGGCATGTGACTAATAAAATGTGATTTGATTTGAATGTCTAGCTCGGAAAATCAGCAGCAAGCAAGCAGCTAGCAAGCAGCAAGCTAGCTCATTCTCCAACAGAAAAGTGCAGTATTGAGAAATTGATACAGTGACCAAAATAGAGGTCCTTTTGCAAATATTAGTTTAGTTAATTCACTAGTAATAAGGCTTGTATCGACCTGCCCGGACATGCATGCAATAAGCAAGCTAGCTTACCAGATAACTATYTGACCTGTTAGCAAAGATTTGGATAACTAACCCTTTCATCTGTGGTGTTAGCTCTACTATGCTAGCTAGCTGGCTAGATTAACATGGTGATAAGATATCAGATAGGAGCTAATAGCCAACATAGCTAGCTAACGTTAGCTGGTTATCARTTTGAACTTGRACCATTTTCGTCAGTGAGCCATCTGACTTGCGGTGTAACTTTAGCTATTACTGGTGTGCTGATCTAACCAACCGCAATGGCATCTGTAAATTGACAGTTGATAGTCGAATTAGATGATTGTCGTAATAGGGAGAGAATMAAGTGTTTTAAAATGTCTAATTAAAGGTTGGCAATAGGACTAGCTACCTAAAAKTCTTCCTGCATGTTTATGGWCCAAGAAAACTGTAGATCAGCATGCATGTGTGTGCGTTCTTACTTCAAACTATGGGCAGATTTGAGTCATTCACACAGAACATGCATCGTTTTTTCAGCTTTTTACCCACCCTCGCTCCCCTTGTTAGATATTATGCACATTTATAGCTTGGTWGGAAATGTCCATTGAACTTGTTCTCATATTATCAGTAAACTGCGGCAAGRGATATGAGCAATGGAGAGACATGCGAGGAGATGTGAAAGAGATCGGAATTACAGCCTCACTCTACCCAATCGTAGCAGTAGGATGAAGTTACAACCCGCCCATTTCTTGACAGATAGCTGAACTAACCAATTGASTTGTTAACAAAWTTCGTCCTGGCAGCTGAYTTGTTTAGAGATACGTCTTGACAGCTGAAAAAAGTTATTTCTCTCCCAATCACAGAAAATGACTACAATTTCATAAGCATCCATGATGACAAATCATGACGTTACYTTGGATTCATTTGCATTGAATAGATGTTATTTTATATTCTCAAACTAACAGCAGTGCCTATACTGGGGCTGCTGCAGGATTCCAACATAGGCACAACACCTGACCAACTGAGCTAATTGATCAGTTCAGTGATTGCCTAAATTCAACACACCTGGTCTTACAGGTCTGTTTAATCAAAAACATGAAGTGTCTGCGGCACGCCAGGACTACGGTTGCCAACCTTGGCCTATAGGAATGTCCTTCCATGCAGGCGTGACATGCTGGAAGTGATGGTTCTATGCAAATATGTTGAATCAGTAAGGCCTAATTAAGTCAGAAAAATGGGAAGGCAAACAGATTGTTTGTAATCTGTAGCACCATAAGACTCCACTGATCAGCCCAAAAAGCTAAAAAAAAAAACTCATTGCATGCACACACTCCCTATTGAATATGCATTACCTATATTTGAGTTAGTGGCCTATGCCATCATTGATTTACCCAGTTTAATCAAGAGATTTTACCATTCAAATACAAAGTATTAACCATTATGTTGGTTATGGTAGTTATATCGATAAAAAAGTCAAATGTTATTGTTTTGGATTGAAAATTGATGCATTGATGGGTTACATGGCTGCTCTGGGAAAGTTTGGACACCAACATTGGCCTCCTTGACCCCAAATCGTTTATTGTTATCGGCTCCCTAAAATATCATATTGTGGTTCTCTAAACCAGCTTTACTAGTGTATTAACACAGGAAAACAATTACTAGTGCAGCTTGTCTCAAAGTATATGAAGTATGATTTTAATGAAGTGAATTTATTTCTTGTGCCTAGTTTGTGTGTGTGGGTATGCTTGTGTGTGTATGCTTGTGTCTGTAATGCGTGTGTGTGTGCCAACAATGAGGCTGGTGGAACCTTAATTGGGGAGGACAGGCACGTGGTAATGGATGGAGCGTAATCGGTTTGAAAGGTTCAAAATAATCATCACATGGTCTCCAGGGTTTGATGCATTCTATGTGGCTCCGTTCCAAACATTATTATGAAGGCCATCCTCCCCTTCCAAGCAGCTCCACTGGTGTGTGTGTATCGTGCATGTCTACCTAGCTTGTGTGTGTGCGCGCAGTCTGTGTGTGTGTGCTCAGTCAGCCAGTCTGATAGCGTTTTGGCAAAGGTGAAAACTGGTCTTTGGCAAAAAGTCCTCCTAGCTCTAACAGTCAAGGCCCCTCTTCGGGTTTTCTCCCCAATCAGATGTTTGTTTCTGATGAAGGTTTTCTTTTGCATCTAATTTCTGCCTGTTTTGCCTTCTCTCTTTCCCTTAAAGTCATTCATCCACCAATCACGTCTCTAGAACAGCTGCTACCCGCAGGATTCCACCAATGAAAGAGGCTGTGACATCAAGAAGAGGCAGGGTTGGGTCCAAAATGGCACCTATCCCATACAGTGACTACCCTTTGACCAGGGCAATAGGGCTCTGGCCAAAGTAAAGTTTTTTTGGGGGCTATATCAGTGAATGGCAACTCCAGTCCTCGGGCCTGATTGGTATCACACTTTTCCCCAGCCCCAGCCCCAGCTAACACACCTGACTCCAACATTCAACTAACCATTGTCTTCAGTTTAGAATGCAATTCGTTTCATCAGGTGTGTTAGCTATAGGGCTGAGGGAAAAGTGTGACACCATTCAGGCTCCTGAGGACTGGAGTTCTCATATCTGCCTATATAGCCACTACTTTTGGCCAGAGCCCTATTGGCCCTGGTCAAAGGTAGTGCACTGTATGGGGAATAGGGTGCCATTTGGGACGCAACCCTGCTTCTTCTTGATGTCACAGCCTCTTTCATTGGTGGAATCCTTGCGGTAGCAGCTGTTCTAGAGACGTGATTGGTGGATGAATGACTTTAAGAAAGAGAGAAGGCAAACAGGGCAGAAATAGATGCCAAAAGAAAACCTTATCAAGAACAAACATCTGATTGGGGAGAAAACCGAGAGGGGCCTTGACTGTTAGAGCTAGAGGCTTTTGCCAAAGACCCAGTTTCACCTTGCCAAAACGCTACTCAGACTGGCTGACTTGAGCACACACACACAAGACTTGCGCGCACACACACAGCTAGGTAGACATGCACGTACACACACACCAGTGGAGGCTTGCTGAGGGGAGGATGGCTCATAATAATGTTTGGAACGGAGCACATAGAAGGCATCAAAACACCTGGAAACCATGTGGATGATGTATTTGATACCTTTTCCGATTCGCTCCATCCATTACCACGTGCCTGTCCTCCCCAATTAAGGTGCCACCAGCCTCATGTGACACACACACACGCATACAGACACAAGCATACAACACAAGCATACACACACACAAACTAGGCACACAGAACATAATTCATCCTTCAGTAAATCATACTCATATACCTTGAAGACAAGCTGCACTAGTAATTGTTTTTCCTGTGTTAATACACTAGTAAAGCTGGTTAGAGAACCACCAATATGGATATTTTTAGGGCCGATAACAATAACGATTTTGGGGGGTCAAGGAGGCCAATGTTGGTGTCAAACTTTCCCAGAGACAGCCATGTAACATCAATGCATCAATTTTCAAATCAAACAATACATTTGACTTTTTATCGATATAACTACATAACAACATAATGGTAATACTTGTATTTGAATGGTAAATCTCTTGATAAACTGGGTAAATCAAGATGGCATAGGCCAACTAACTAATTAGGTGAATGCATATTCAATAGGAGTGTGTGCATGCAATGAGTTTTTTTTTTAGCTTTTTTGGGCTGATAAGTGGAGTCTATGGTGCTACAGATGACAAACAATCTGTTTGCCTTCCATTTCTGACTTAATTGGCCTACTGATCAACATATTTGCATAGAACCATCACTCCAGCATGTCACGCCTGCATGGAAGGACATCCTATAGGCCAAGGTTGGGCAACCGTAGTCCTGGCGTGCCGCAGACACTTCATGTTTTTGATTAAACAGACCTGTAAGACCAGGTGTGTTGAATTTAGGCAATCACTGAACTGATCAATTAGCTCAGTTGGTCAGGTGTTGTGCCTATGTTGGAATCCTGCAGCAGCCCCAGTATAGGCACTGCTGTTAGTTTGAGAATATAAAATAACATCTATTCAATGCAAATGAATCCAACGTAACGTCATGATTTGTCATCATGGATGCTTATGAAATTGTAGTCATTTTCTGTGATTGGGAGAGAATACTTTTTTCAGCTGTCAAGACGTATCTCTAAACAATTCAGCTGCCAGGACGAAATTTGTTAACAACTCAATTGGTTAGTTCAGCTATCTGTCAAGAAATGGGCGGGTTGTAACTTCATCCTACTGCTACGATTGGGTAGAGTGAGGCTGTAATTCCGATCTCTTTCACATCTCCTCGCATGTCTCTCCATTGCTCATATCACTTGCCGCAGTTTACTGATAATATGAGAACAAGTTCAATGGACATTTCCTACCAAGCTATAAATGTGCATAATATCTAACAAGGGGAGCGAGGGTGGGTAAAAAGCTGAAAAAACGATGCATGTTCTGTGTGAATGACTCAAATCTGCCCATAGTTTGAAGTAAGAACGCACACACATGCATGCTGATCTACAGTTTTCTTGGACCATAAACATGCAGGAAGATTTTTAGGTAGCTAGTCCTATTGCCAACCTTTAATTAGACATTTTAAAACACTTAATTCTCTCCCTATTACGACAATCATCTAATTCGACTATCAACTGTCAATTTACAGATGCCATTGCGGTTGGTTAGATCAGCACACCAGTAATAGCTAAAGTTACACCGCAAGTCAGATGGCTCACTGACGAAATGGTGCAAGTTCAAGTGATAACCAGCTAACGTTAGCTAGCTATGTTGGCTATTAGCTCCTATCTGATATCTTATCACCATGTTAATCTAGCCAGCTAGCTAGCATAGTAGAGCTAACACCACAGATGAAAGGGTTAGTTATCCAAATCTTTGCAACAGGTCATATAGTTATCTGGTAAGCTAGCTTGCTTATTGCATGCATGTCCGGGCAGGTCGACACAAGCCTTATTACTAGTGAATTAACTAAACTAATATTTGCAAAAGGACCTCTATTTTGGTCACTGTATCAATTCTCAATACTGCACTTTTCTGTTGGAGAATGAGCTAGCTTGCTGCTTGCTAGCTGCTTGCTTGCTGCTGATTTTCCGAGCTAGACATTCAAATCAAATCACATTTTATTAGTCACATGCCCCTAAGCAACAATGCAGTTTCCCAAAATTATGGATAAGAATAAGAGATAAAAGTAACAAGTAATTAAATAGCAGCAGTAAAAATAACAATAGTGAGACTATATATACGAGGGGTACCGATACAGAGTCAATGTGCGGGGGCACCGGTTAGTTGAGGTAGTATGTACATGTAGGTAGAGTTATTAAAGTGACTATGCATAGATGACAACAGAGAGTAGCAGTGGTGTAAAGAGGGGAAGGGGGGGCAATGCAAAATGTCTGGGTAGCCATTTGACTAGGTGTTCAGGAGTCTTATGCTTATGCTGTTTAGAAGCATCTTGGACCTAGACTTGGCGCTCCGGTACTGCTTGCCGTGCGGTAGCAAAGAGAACAGTCTATGACTAGGGTGGCTGGAGTCTTTGACAATTTTTAAGAGCCTTCCTCTGAGGTCCTTGAATGGCAAGGCGGG
>NC_036838.1:27445299-27455183 GCF_002910315.2 Salvelinus sp. IW2-2015
CATAAGACTCCAACTGATCAGCCAAAAAGCTGAAAAAAAAACTCATTGCATGCACACACTCCTATTGAATATGCATTCACCTATATTGTGAGTTGGCCTATGCCATCTTGATTTACCCAGTTTATCAAGAGATTTACCATTCAAATACAAGTATTACCATTATGTTGTTATGTAGTTATATCGATAAAAAGTCAAATGTATTGTTTGATTTGAAAATTGATGCATTGATGGTTACATGGCTGTCTCTGGGAAAGTTTGACACCAACATTGGCCTCCTTGACCCCCCAAAATCGTTATTGTTATCGGCCCTAAAAATATCCATATTGGTGGTTCTCTAACCAGCTTTACTAGTGTATTAACACAGGAAAACAATTACTAGTGCAGCTTGTCTTCAAGGTATATGAAGTATGATTTACTGAAGGATGAATTTATGTTCTGTGTGCCTAGTTTGTGTGTGTGTATGCTTGTGTGTGTATGCTTGTGTCTGTATGCGTGTGTGTGTGTCACATGAGGCTGGTGGCACCTTAATTGGGGAGGACAGGCACGTGGTAATGGATGGAGCGMAATCGGGGAAAAGGTATCAAATACATCATCCACATGGTTTCCAGGTGTTTGATGCCYTTCTATGTGCTCCGTTCCAAACATTATTATGAGCCATCCTCCCCTCAGCAGCCTCCACTGGTGTGTGTGTACGTGCATGTCTACCTAGCTGTGTGTGTGCGCGCAAGTCTGTGTGTGTGTGCTCAAGTCAGCCAGTCTGAGTAGCGTTTTGGCAAGGTGAAACTGGGTCTTTGGCAAAAGTCCTCTAGCTCTAACAGTCAAGGCCCCTCTCGGTTTTCTCCCCAATCAGATGTTTGTTCTGATGAAGGTTTTCTTRTGGCATCTATTTCTGCCCTGTTTGCCTTCTCTCTTTCCTTAAAGTCATTCATCCACCAATCACGTCTCTAGAACAGCTGCTACCGCAAGGATTCCACCAATGAAAGAGGCRGTGACATCAAGAAGAGCAGGGTTGCGTCCCAAATGGCACCCTATTCCCCATACAGTGCACTACCTTTGACCAGGGCCAATAGGGCTCTGGCCAAAAGTAGTGGGCTATATAGGGCAGATATGAGAACTCCAGTCCGTCCTCAGGAGCCTGAATGGTGTCACACTTTTCCCTCAGCCCTATAGCTAACACACCTGATGAAACMAATTGCATTCTAAACTGAAGACAATGGTTAGTTGAATGTTGGAGTCAGGTGTGTTAGCTGGGGCTGGGGCTGGGGKAAAAGTGTGATACCAATCAGGCACCCGAGGACTGGAGTTGCCATTCACTGATATAGGGAATAAAGATTTATACCAGTCTCTGTATCGTGTGTGTCTCTTGAGTGTGTTGACCGCTGTGGCCGTGTTAGAGGCCACTCATTGTAGTGGTGACATGGCCAATTCTATAGGGCCAGGGCAGAGGGACGATTCAGGTCCACCCTGCCAGCCAATGACAACACACACATACACACACAGGGGCTGAAAGGACACAGTGTGCAGATGATGTCAGATACACTTGATCATTTATAATATTAACCACTTACAGATTTCCTCAAGCAATAACAGTTAGCTGCTTAAAGATTTCTGAATTAATTATACCGAATTGGAGCATGAATTTCCATTCCGGACAATAAAGTTTTAATTGAATTGAAGTATTGCGTGAATCTGTGGTTCAACACATGACAGGTGTAGTTTCTATTGTGAAACGGCTGGTTTGTTATGTATAGGGATTGATATAAAGCTCATTCCTCCTGATTCCTCCTCATTCTTCCTTATTTAAGATGGCGCCGACAGAGATGGTCGCCTCACTTTGCGTTCTTAGGAAACTATGCAGTATTTCTTACTTCTTACATTGTTACCCCAGGAAATATTAAGTCTTATTACATACAGCCGGGACGAACTATTGGATATAAGAGCAACGTCAACTTACCAACATTACGACCAGGAATACACAACTTTCCCAGTAGATCCTCTCTTCGGACCACCAACCAGGACAATGGATCTATCCCAGCAGCTGACCGAAAACAACGGCGACGCAGAAGGGGCAACGGAGCGTCTTTCTGGTCAGGCTTCGTAAATGGGCACATCGCTCACCGCTCCCGAGTATACTACTTACCAATGTCCAGTCTCTTTGACAACAAGGTAGACGAATTCAAGCAAGGGTTGCCTTCCAGAGAGACATCAGAGATTGTAAATTCTCTGTTTCACAGAACATGGCTCTCTTGGGATATGTTGTCGGAATCGGTCCAGCCAACGGGCTTCTCCATGCATCGCGCCGACAGAGATAAACACCTCTTCTGGGAAGAGGAAGGGCAGGGTGTATGTTTTATGATTAACTGCTCATATTGCGATCATAACAACACAGACGGAACTCAAGTCCTTCTGTTCACAGGACGCCAGAATTCCTTACAATCAAATGCCGGCCATTCTACCTACCAAGATAATTCTCGTCAGTTATAGTCACAGCTGTGTACATCCCCTCTCAAGCGAACACCAAGACGGCCTTCAAGGAACTTCACTCGACTCTATGTAAACTGGAAACTATATACCCGGAGGTTGCATTTATTGTAGCTGGCGATTTTAACAAAGCAAATTTGAAATCAATGTTACCTAAATTTTATCAGCATATTGYTTGCACGACACGTAGGGATAATACTCTCGACCACTGCTACTCTAACTTACGCGATGCGTACAAAGCCCTCCCCCACCCTCCCTTTGGCAAATCCGACCACYACGCCATCTTGCTCGTCCTGGCTTATAGGCAGAAACTCAAACAGGATGTATCAGTGACGAGAACCATTCAACACTGGACTGACCAATCGGAAGCCACGCTCCAAGATTGTTTTGATCACGCGGCCTGGAATATGTTCCAGTCAGCCTCAGAGAACGACATTGATCTATATGCTGACTCGGTGAGTGAGTTTATAAATAAGTGCATTGGAAATGTCGTAACCACTGTGACTATTAAAACCTACCCTAACCAGAAACTGTGGATGGATGGTGGCATTCACGAAAAACTGAAAGCGCGATCCACCGCATTTAACCATGGAAAGAGGTCTGGCGATATGGCTGAATATAAACAGTGAAGTTTATTGCAAGGGAATCAAACAAGCGAAATGCCGGTACAGGGACAAGGTGGAGTTGCAATTCAACGGCTCAGACATGAGATGTAAGTGGCAGGGTCTACAGGAAATCACGGACTACAAAAACAAAAACAGCCACGTCATGGATACCGATGTCACACTTCCAGACAAACTAAACACCTTCTTTGCCCGCTTTGAGGATAATACAGTGCCACCGTCTGCGCACCTCCCCACATGTTAACCCTRGCAAGGCTACTGGCCCAGACGACATCCCTAGCCGCGTCCTTAGAGCATGCGCAGACCAGCTGGCTGGTGTGTTTACGGACATATTTAATCACTCCCTATCCCAGTCTGCTGTTCCCACATGCTACCATTGAACTAAATGACTACCGCCACGTAGCACTCACTTCTGTCCTCATGAAGTACTTTGAGAGACTAGTCAAGGATCATATCACCGCCACTTTACCGGCCGCCCTAGACCCACTTCAGTTTGCATACCGTCCCAACAGGTCCACAGATGACGCAATCGCCATCGCACTGCACACTGCCCTATCCCATCTGGACAAAAATAATACCTATGTACGAATTATGTTAATTGACTACAGTGCAGCATTCAGCACCATAGTACCCTCCAAGCTCATCATCAAGCTGGAGGCCCTGGGTCTCAACCCCGCCCTGTGCAACTGGGTCCTGGACTTTCTGACGGGCCGCCCCCAGGTTGTAAAGGTAGGAAACAACATCTCCACTTCACTGACCCTCAACACTGGGGCCCCACAAGGGTGTGTGCTCAGCCCTCTCCTGTACTCCCTGTTCACCCAAGACTGCGTGGCCAAGCACGCCTCCCACTCAATCAACAAGTTTGCAGACGACACAACAGTAGTGGGCTTGATCACCAACAACGACGAGACAGCCTACAGGGAGGCGGTGAGGGCACGCGGAGTGTGGTGTCAGGAAAAAACCTCTCACTCAACATCAACAGAACAAATCAGATGATCGTGGACTTCAGGAAACAGCAGAGGGAGCAGCCCCCTATCCACATCAAAGGGTCAGCAGTGGAGACTTAAGTTTTAAGTTTTAAGTTCCTGGGCGTACACATCACAGACAAACTGAAATGGTCCACCCACACAGACAGTGTGGTGAAGAAGGCGCAACAGCACCTCTTCAACCTCAGGAGGCTGAAGAAATTTGGCTTGTCACCCAAAACTCTGACAAACTTTTACAGATGCACAATCGAGAGCATCCTGTCGCGTTGTATCACAGCCTGGTTCGGCAACTGCACCGCCCACAACCGCAAGGCTCTCCAGAGGGTGGTGTGGTCTYCTCAACGCATCACCGGGGGCATTCTACCTGCCCTCCATGACAGCTACAGCACCCGATGTCACAGGAAGGCCAAAAGATCATCAAGGACAACAACCACCCGAGCCACTGCCTGTTCACCCCGCTATCATCCAGAAGGCGAGGTCAGTACAGGTGCATCAAAGCTGGGACCGAGAGACTGAGAAATAGCTTCTATCTCAAGGCCATCAGACTGCTAAACGGCAATCACTACCTCAGAGAGGCTGCTGCCCACATTGAGACCCGATCACTGGACACTTTAATATCTTTCATTACTCATATCACATGTATATACTGTATTGAGACCAAATCACTGGACACTGTAATAAATTGATCACTAGTCACTTTAAACAATGCCACTTTAAATAATGCCTCTTTAATAATGTTTCAATATCTTACATTACTCATATCACATCTACTATATACTGTATTTTATTCCATCTACTCCACCTTGCCTATACTGCTCAGCCATCGCTCATCCATATATTTATATGTACATATTCTCATTCACCCCTTTAAATTTGTGTGTATTAGGTAGTTGTTGGGGAAGTGTTAGCTTACTTGTTAGATTTGTATGTATTAGGTAGTTGTTGGGAATTGTTCAATTATTTGTTAGATATTACTGCACTGTTGGAACTAAAAGCACAAGCATTTCGCTACACTCGCATCAACATCTGCCGATCATGTGTATGTGACCAATAAAACTAGATTTGTAGTGATGTTTTTCATGCTATAATTCCTTTGAAGCGGTTTGGTATTTTTGTATCAGCACTTTCAAGGTTCAAAGTAAGCAAGAAGCATTCCGTGTAAAGGCAACAAACCTTAAGCCATTCAAACGCATGCAATTAACAAGACCTGACCAAACACAAGCACGAACACATGCGCACACATACACACACACGCACAAACACACCAAACGATTCCCATATCACTAGTTGTCACGGAAACAGAGAAGTTCTTGTTCGAGACTTGGAAGGGGACTTCAATAGTAAACGAGACATCATGTTCCTCTGTGATACAGTGAGCGGGAGTTGTTCTTTGATCACTCTGGTCTTCAGACTAGGCCTTTCACTGATCTCAGCTGACTCGGGGAGAATGAAGTCATGTTTTATCTAATCTCACACTCACATACTTAGAGAGCATGCTAATTCAGTCCAGAGCAATTTCAARTGAAGATATTTCACTGCTGGGAGGAAACAGAGAAGACCTGAACTCTGTTCAACCTGGACAGCACCCCTTCTGCAGAGCATATCTGGAAAACATATTAACAAACATATACCTCCTGCCTGCTCTGTAATGTAATAACAATAATATAAGCCATTTGCTTTAATCCAAATTGACAGCACTTGTATACATTTGTAGTAAGTGTATGTGATCCCTGCGGAAATTTAACGAACAACATTGGCATTGCCAGCTGCACGCTCTTACCAACTGAGCAACACATGACCACATGTACACCATGCTGCCCACTCTTATCCTTCAGTGCAATCTATACCAAAGACTTTTGGAATGGGATTCCGATTTGTGTTCAAAGCAGTTGCTGAAAGAATAATAGCCAGGGATCCTTCCCCAAGATGATAATTTCATCAATGGGTATCTTCAGCTCACTTTGAGCCCACTTCAGTCAAGATGTCTCTGCATTGGTTAACCACAACACACACACACACACACACACACACACACACACACACACACACACACACACACACACACACACACACACACACACACACACACACCACACACACACACACACACACACACACACACAGGAGTCAATATGGGAGAGTGGCTTATACTCTGGAGCTGTCCAGTGCTGAAACTATGAGTTGCATGGAATAAACATCAGGCTTAGAGGATTACATGATAAGTATAGTATAATAGTACTATATATAGTATAAGTAGTGTAATACTACTATCCATAGTATTTATAGTATAAGCATGTGCCATTATGTGACAATAAGCTTATAAAGTACATTGATTGAGCTAAGAATATCTAATAAATAGCTGGCAGCAGAGGAAAATGCCTGTATCATGACGTTCAGTGGTACACGTGAGTGGAACCAAGAGCCAGCCAGCCGTCTTAAGTAACTTCATCCTCTCCTCTCCTCTCCTCTCCTCTCCTCTCCTCTCCTCTCCCAGGCAGTCGTGCTAATGGTGATGGCTGGTTGCTCATCGCTCCCTGCCCAACACGACAGATCCACTATGAATAATGGACAGGATGTGGCTAATAAGGATATGGCTCTACTATGGCTAAGACAAGTCACCCCCTCCTCAGTCATTACCTCCATTGTCAGGCCCTACCTCCACCCTCTACTCCCTCTGCTCTGCTGTGGCTAACACTCTCTCCCCATTCCCACAGCCAATTCACACAATTCCTTTCCCCCATCATTCTATCTCCATGTCCCCGGAGCCAACTCAAGAGCCCCACCTCGCAGCTACTGACCGCAGCTACTAAAGACGGAGCTGCACACCAGCACCAGGGACTCAACACATCATTAAATCAGGATCATCTTGGCTTTCACACAAGTACCAGCTTCTGGATCCTCTCTGATGGCTTGCTATAGCAAACATAGCAGACTGGTGGCCGTAGACTGGTGATATCTGATCTGCACCAACCTGGGTGTTAAAGAAGTTAAACAAGATAGGTCATTGGGCACTGGAGAGAGAGAGAGAGAGAGAGAGAGAGACCCCAGTGGACAAAATTTGGGTTGGGACTCTGGTGCTATAATTCGCTTTAACATCCATGAATCCTATGTTAGTCAGTTACACAGTAGCTTGCTGACTTTCCTATTTTAGAAAGAGACAGACTCAGCTACTAACTCCCTCTGTTACAGTTGTATCTATTTTCTTCTGTACATGTAGGACCCATTACAAAAATCAACTCCTTTTCTCTTCTGAGGAATCCCAAAATGACACCACAGGAGGACAATCCTCTTGAATTAAGTAAGGAGGCCAGAACATTTTGTTCTAAAAATGTAAGTCTTCTATAGCCCTCCTGTGGTTTGTACTGTCAGACAGCAATAATTGAGGAGGATCTCGTATGTGTGTATGTGTGTGGTGTGGGTGTGAGACTGGAGCTATTTATAACCTAGTGATTTAGCATCGTCATACAGATCCATTAGCTCCCAAGATGCTATTTCACTGTGTGTGTGTGTGTGTGTGGTGTGAGCATGCTCACTTGAGTGTGGGTATCCATGCGTGCATTTGGTGTGTGTTGTGTGTGTGTGTGTGTGTGTGTGTGTGTGTGTGTGTGTGTGTGTGTGTGTGTGTGTGTGTGTGTTGTGTGTGTGTGTGTGTGTGTGTGTGTTGTGTGTGTGTGTGTGTGTGTGTGTGTGTGGTGGTGTGGAGGTGTGTGTTGTGTGTGTGTGTGTAAGTGCGTACTAATACTCTAGGTCTAGTTGTTCTGAGCAATTAACCTACATTTTGGTTATTTTTCGGTTTTTGAATAACTAGTTGGCCTACATTGGTTCAATTATCTGAAACTCATTTTGTTCYGTTTTATTCTGTGAGCTTGATGCTCATTTTCTGTAGATATACATCAGATCAATAACCATAATACATTGCGCGCCCACTTACTTGTCCGGTCTGGGTGGAGCAGACACAGAGACCTATTTGACAGAGACAGAGAGAAGAGAGGACGCGCGAGAGGGATAGAAAGCAGTTGCTTTGCGGGTCATCTCTACCTGAAAACACATGATCTAAGTGATTTATAGTTGGTATTCAGCAGTCATAAAAGTATGTCAGACAGCAAAGGCAGCAGCTCTATAGAGATGAGATGATGACTTGGAATTAAATAATACATTCATAAAATAAAACATATATTTTCTAAAAGTAATGTGAATAAATGATGGTTAATAAGTGATATGCAGTAATGGGCAGTCACTAATATCATGGGACTAGTATTAATTGTTTTGTTTGTGTTGTTACAGCATTCAACCCACATAATGCATGGTGCATTTAATGTCAAGAAATATTGTCGAAATCGAAAAACCGGGATAATTTAATCATAATCGAACCAAAACCGAAGCGACCTCAAAAAGCACTAATGTCTCAGCACTAAGTTCTAGAATGGGGAAAAAAACAACAGGTCACAGGTCAGCCTACTGATCAACTGAAAAGCTGGTCTTTGTCCATGAACCTATACCACTAGAATACTAGAGTGGCTACGACTGAGCAGCACCCAGCAATCAATAGCCAGCAGGAGTCTTTGACTTGTTAAGACACGCTCTGTACACTCTATACATGATCTTCAAATAAAAGACTTAGTAAAAAGTCTGTACATGATACCCWAGGAGTTGCAAAGGAAAATTGTGTTATGGCTTTTAAGAATAATGTAATATAACATGTAATGTAATAATAATGTAATAATAATCATCATAATAATAATGTAATAATGTGCACAGTTCAAGTCTCTACATTGAGTCAGTCACTATTGACCGAAGGGGGAGTTAGGATGCACTTTCTCAGAGGGAAATGTGAGCATCTGGCTGCTTCCAAAATGGCCCCCTTATTCACTATGGGCCCTGGTCAAAAGTAGTGCACTAAATAGGCGGCCATTTGGGACGGAGCCTCTGATTCCAGGCCTGATTTATGGGGCCATGAGAAACCCCATGACAGGCGAGGGGAGAGACGCCACGGGCCGCCCAGCTCCCACGGAAGTAGTAGCGATTGTCCGGGCACGCAATCTTCCTGCTGCACAAACGGAGGCCTGTGTATGTGTGTGTGTGTGTGTGAGTGCGTGCGTGCACTAATACTCTAGTTCAAGAGTGGGAAAGAGTGTGTGTGTGTGTTTGTGTGTGTGCGCGTGTGTGCATGTGTGTGCATGTGTGCGCGCACGCGGCTCTATGTATGCGCACGCGGCTCTATGTATGCGCACGCGGCTCTATGTATGCGCACGCGGCTCTATGTATGCGCACGCGGCTCTATGTATGCGCACGCGGCCTCTATGTATGCACGGTTAAACATGGAGGGCAGCGTACGACAAAGGGCAGCGTTCCTCAAGACTTCTTTAGTTACAAACACTGATCTGTCACAACACAGTCTATTTTATAAATAAACATGCCTAACAACAACAACGTTTGAATAGAATTCCTCACCTGACACAATGATTACTCATCACAACTCAATCTGTTGAGTGATAGCTACTCATCACCTGCTCCCTGCTAGGCTGATTGTAAATCAACGTCATGGCCCATTGGACTGGTTGTAATTCCACAGCTGTCAGAGATAACACACACACACACACACACTCATTCACATGCATACACCACACAAACAGCCGACTCACGGCTTTGTGTCAGGCCAGACGTCTGTTTGGCGTACATCTGATTAATGAGTGGGAATAAAGACAAACAGATTTCATTTGTCATCTAAAGTACGCATAGAGAAAGGCATAATTGGAATTCGTTGCCTGGCCATCTGACACACAATGACAGTGAC
>NC_036838.1:27461566-27508929 GCF_002910315.2 Salvelinus sp. IW2-2015
ATGAAGGCTATTCCATGCGAGAAATTGCCAAGAAACTGAAAATCTCGTACAACGCTGTGTACTACTCCCTTCACAGAACAGGGCAAACTGTCTCTAACCAGAATAGAAAGAGGAGTGGGAGGCCCCAGTGCACAACTGAGTAAGAGGACAAGTACATCAGAGTGTCTAGTTTGAGAAACAGACTCCTCACAAGTCCTCAACTGGCAGCTTCATTAAATAGTACCCGCAAAACACGAGTCTCAACATCAACAGTGAAGAGGCAACTCCGGGATGCTGGCCTTCTAGACAGAGTTGCAAAGAAAAAGCCATATCTCAGACTGGCCAATAAAAAAAAAATATTAAGATGGGAAAAAGAACACAGGCACTGGACAGAGGAACTCTGCCTAGAAGGCCAGCATCCTGGAGTCGCCTCTTCACTGTATTATAAATATGTACATATTTATACTGTATATATATACTGTATACTGTATATATATACTGTATATATTTAGGGTTATAATTATTATAAACGTATTTACTATTATGTATTGATTTCTTTTTCACTCTTTATACAGTGCACACTGCAGAGAACACCGGAACAATTATCACTGAATTATCACAGTGAATTATTGTAATGTTTGTTTATGTGTCAATTAATCCCAAAAGGGATGGGTTGCCAACAGGCGATTTGACARGAAAATAAAATGTAATTCATTCATTCATACACAGTCAAAGGTTAGTGATATGGCAGAAGTGTACTGTCTTGAGACCAGTGACAGTCATTGATAGAGACAGTAAGGGGCTCTATGTCCCCCTCCTTGGATGGAGGCATACATCAAATCAAATCAAATCAAATTMTATTGGTCACATACACATGGTTAGGAGATGTTAATGCGAGTGTAGCGAAGTGATTGTGCTTCTAGTTCCGACCGTGCAGTAATATCTAGCAAMTAATCTAACTATTTCACAACAACTACCTTATACACACAAGTGTAAAGGAATGAATAAGAATATGTACATATAAATATATGGATGAGCGATGGCCGTYCGGCATAGGCAAGATGCAGTAGATGGTATGGAGTACAGTACATACATATGAGATGAGAAATGTAGGGTGTGTAAACATTAAATAAAGTGGCATTGTTTAAAGTGACTAGCGATACATTTATTACATCCAATTTTTTATTATTAAAGTGGCTAGAGATTTGAGTCAGTATGTTGGCAGCAGCCACTCAATGTTAGTGAGTCTTTTAACAGTCTGATGGCCTGAGATAGAGTGTTTTTCAATCTATCGGTCCCAGCTTTGATGAACCGTACAGACCCCGCCTTCCTGAGATAAGCGGGTGAACAGCGCCAGTGGCTCGGGGTATTGTTGTCCTTGAATGATCCTTTGGCCTTCCTGGACAGTCGGGGTGGTGTAGGTTCCTGGAGGCCAAGGTAGTTTAAACCCCGGTGATGCGTGGCAGACCTCACTACTACTCCGCTCTGAAGAATTACGGTTTGTGGGCGGTGAAGTTGCCGAACCAGGCGGTGATACAGCCCCGACAGGATGCTCCGATTGTGAATCTGGTATAAGTGTGACTAGTTTTCGGTTGACAAGAAAAAAAAAACCCCAAGATCACTTCTCACCTCCTGAGGTGAAGAGGCGCCTGTGCGCCTTCTTCAGGCCACTCAGCTGGCTGTGGGTGGATCCTTCATTTGTCTGTGATGGTAGCCGAGGAACTTAAATGTTCCACCGCTTCTCTTCACTACTTCCCATTGATGTGATAGGGTGTGGTATAGGGGGGTGCTCACTCTGCTGTTTCCTGAAAGTCCATGATCATCTCCTTTGTTTTGTTGACGTTGAGTGTAGGTATGTTCCTGAACACACACTCCGAGGCCCTCACCTCCTCCTGTAGGCCGTCTCGTTGTTGTTGGTAATCAAGCCCACCACTGTAGTGTCGTCTGCAAACTTGATGATTGAGTTGGAGGCGTGCATGGCCACAAGTCATGGGTAAACAGGGAATACAGGAGAGGGCTGAAAACGCACCTTGTTGGGGCCCAGTGTTGAGGATCAGCGGGGTGAGATGTTGTTTCCTACCCTCACCCCTAGGGGGCGGCCCGTCAGAAAGTCTGGACCAGTTGCCAGGGCGGGGTCGAGACCCAGGCTTAATACGAGTTGGAGGGTACTATGGTGTTAAATGCTGAGCTGTAATCGATGAAATCGATGAACAGCATTCTTACATAGCTATTACCTTGTCCTGAATGGGTTAGCAGTGTGATTGCGATTGCGTTGTCTGTGGACCTATTGGGCATGTAAGCAAATTGGAGTGGGTCTAGGGTGTCTCGGGTGTCAGATAGGTGAGGATATGATCCTTGACTAATCTCTCAAAGCACTTCGTGATGACGGAAGTGAGTGCTAGGGGCGATAGCATTAGCTCAGTACTTAGCTTTCTTGGGAACAGGAAACAATGGTGGCCCTCTTGAAGCATGTGGGAACAGAAGACTGGGATAGGGATTGATTGAATATGTCCATAAACACACCAGCCAGCTGGTCTGCGCACGCTCTGAGGACCGGCTAGGGATGCTGTCTGGGCCGGCAGCCTTGCGAGGGTAACACGTTTAAATGTTTTACCACAGTGAAGGAGAGCCCGCAGTTTTTGTAGCGGGCTGTGTCAGTGGTACTGTATTGTCCCTCGAAGCCGAGCAAAGAATTTGTTTAGTTTGTCTGGGAGCAAGAGTCGGTGTGCGCGACGGGGCCTGGTTTTCTTTTTGTAGTCCATGATTGACTGTAGACCCTGCCACATACGTCTCATGTCTGAGCCGTTGAATTGCGACTCTACTTTGTCTCTATACTGACGRCTAGCTTGTTTGATTGCCTTGCGGAGGGAATAGCTACACGTTTTGTATTCGGTCATGTTTCCGGTCGCCTTGCCATGATTAAAAGCAGTGGTTCGCGCTTTCAGTTTTGCGCGATTGCTGCCATCAATCAACGGTTTTTGGTTGGGGAAGGTTTTAATGTTTTAATAGTCACCGTGGGTACAACATCACCGATGCACTTGCTAAGATACTTGCTCACCYAATCAGCGTGAACATCAATGTTGTTGTCTGAGGCTATCCGGAACTTGTCCCAGTCCACGTAATRYYAGCAATCTTGAAGCGTGGAATCAGATTGGTCGGACCAGCGTTGAACAGACCTGAGCACGGGCGTTTCCTGTTTAAGTTTCTGTCTATAGGTTGGGAGCAACAAAATGGAGTCGTGGTCAGATTTGCCCGAAAGGAGGGCGAGGGAGGGCTTTGTATGACCTTAACGTAACAAGGAGTCACATCTCAGTAGGACACACAGCCACCGATAACTACATTTCATTATCAGATAACAGGTATGAGTCAGACTACATACAATTCCTCTAGATATCCATGTATCACAGCGTGTAACATACCTCTCTAAGGCTCTAACGMTTACTGCTGTAAGAACCAAACCATGACATGTATTATTGCTCTGTTGCATTGAATGCATTAGCTACTCTATCCCGCTAAATGATATGGTTTATTGACATTGCCCTCGTATGGTTAGGTTATGTAAATAGAAGTGAATGTAAACTAAAAAAGCTTGTCTGGCTGGGAGCAGACACAATGTCATTGTGTAGTATGGCAGACGTGGGGGGGGGGGGCTGAGTAGAGAGAAAGAAGAGCGAGAGAGAGCGAACGGGTGAAAGAGGGAGGGAAGCTTCTAATTGGGCCTGGAGACTCATGGAAAATAATGTGACATTTCCCTGACATTTAGCTGAAGGTGTAGCGGAGGAGCCAGAGGAATGAGGGAGTGAGAGAGCAAGAGATAAAGAGAGGGATTGAGGCAGAGATAGGAAGGGATAGGAAGAAGAAGGGAGAAAGGGTAAAGAAGGTACAGGGTAAGAAAACCACAGACAGAAATAACAGACATACCGATGTCATGTCTTCATTGTTGTACTTTTCTCTTCTGTGTACTGACTGTGGACCCATGTCTACCGTATGCATAGAGTACTGAAGGTCACAGCACTTCTTCTGACTTAATGTTTAAAACTCAATAAAACAATAAAACATCACACAACTTAGTGCTTGGCCAGCAGCCACTGGCATGGGATAACCAAGAAATGCAAGATTCTGAATGCACATTTTTTATGCTGTATGTAAGTCTGTAATGTCTATGTTAATGTTTTAAATATATGTCAATTGTTAAGTATTTTCATCTGTAATGTCTTTTCCATTATGTGTCGGATCCATTGGCGTCGGCTAATGGCAATCTAATAAAAATCATTAAAGTCATAAATTCTCGCTCTCTCTCGCTCTCTCTCTCTCTCTCGCTCTCTCTCGCTCTCTCTCTCTCTCTCTTCTCTCTCTCTCTCTCTCTCTCTCTCTCTCATCTCGATTCTGCTCTCTCTCTCCTCTCTCTCTCTCTCTCACACACTGTAGTAGAAAACTGTAGTATACTGTAGAATCCTATACTCCACACTGTAGTATCCCTCGATCGTGTAGTGATTACTATGGACTTTTATAGTATACTGTAAAATACTACACTACACACTGTACTATCCCTCATGTATACTTACTTRAGWATGTTGTAGTATAATGTAGAACACTATACTACACACTTTAGTCACGTAGTGATTATTATAGAATGTTGTAGTATACTGGATAATTCTATACTAGACACTATAGTATCCCCCTCGGTCATGTAGTGCTTACTTTAGGATTTATAGATCGATTGGCCTGCTAGCTAGCTTTACTGCTAGCTGCCAAGTTTGTCAATGCTGTTTTGATTTGAACGTGCTGTCCTTGGGGAACTCATGCTAGGGATTTCCTCTGAGGTTCCCCCTCGATTGTGCAGTGCTTAGTATAGAATTCTGTAGAATACTGTAGAACACTCTGTACATTACAGTGAATGCTACAGTAAAGTCTGCAAAGACACTACAGTAAATARTGCAGCATACTACAGACCACGATTGAAATACATTTGTAAAGTTTTTGTTGTTGTTGTGTCATTCTCAACACATTTCAAAACTGTTTTCTCATTTGTGGTTGTATTGTGTTTTTTAAGTAGTCAAATAAAATCAATCAATCAAGAGATACTACAGTATTGAGGACTACAGTATATAGGGGAGGACATGCAGGAAATGTATAAAAGCAGCCCTTAGTCACGTTAAGGTCAGAGCTTTGTACCTGGTAGGCCCTTTGTGTGTATAGGCTGTATAGCGTTATTGCTGTTTGTTTATTTCTGTGAGCAACCATTTTGGGAKCACGCTGTCTTGAKGAAATGTTTGGGGCGTGGTCGAMTGTTCTGAATGGTGTGTTGAGTTTGACCATCAGTGAATRTATTCARGTGTGACAACATTCAAGATGTTCATTATGTAAAGCCACTGCYATAATTTCCTTTRGTTTTCAATTGGRTTGTTTGGAGAGGCTTTTCTGGTTTGTGTTTCAGGCAGTTTATTGGCAGTGCCATGCAATAAYGTGGCTGTCTTTAAGTAGTCATTTTTATTTCTAAAATATCTATTGTTTATGTAAATGCAGTGYTTAACTGTTCTTTCTTTCCTACCATCAGAAGTACGGTATCYTTTGTCACGGTTTTTGGTCATCTTGTGAACTTGGTCAGCAGAATCTCTGTGAAAGCACTGTTCTATTTTAGAACGCTATCTAGTGGAAGTAACAGATCTAAATCATGTTGCTGTACTCTTGTTAATGTGTGTTATCTGTGTCAAACAAGCAAACCTAATAAACGTTGCTTATTCTTTATATCTGCTTCTGTACCGTTTCCCTTTAATGGGCCTAGAACCTGAGTTGAATGTTTACATGTTTCAATTGTAACAAACATTTTATATTTTTGTTAGGATGTTGTCTGGTCCGTTGCATTGCTCAGAACTGTTGACCCAACTCAATAGGTGTCCTGTTACGAACCTGTCTTATGTTCTAGTTGAGGCGTTCCCCTCATTAAACCGGAACCGGCGTAGTCCGGTAGTTGTGCCATTTTAACTAACCCTAGTCAGCGAGTATTACTACAATATACTAAACACTACAGTAGTAGTAAATACAGTATACTAGCCATGTCTGCAAAAACAATTCAGTAAATACTACAGTATACTACAGTCATGTCCACAAAAACACTACAGTGAATACTACAGTAAAGTCTGCAAAAACAAACTACACTGAATACTGTAGTATATTACAGTCATGTTGCGGTGACCATATTACCGCCACGAGTCATGACTATGTAGTTACGGTAATTAGGCTTCTCCAAGCTCTGATGCTACTGCTGTTAATTAGTAGCCTACCAAACGTTCTACCTGCCTGGTACTCAGCACTCTATTGTCCCTCTAATCCAGGCCTGAGCAACTCCAGTCCTCGGGGGCCTGATTGGTGTCACACTTTTGCTCCAGCCCCAGCTAGCACACCTGACTCCAATAATTAACAAATCAGCGGTGGAAAAAGTACCCAATTGTCATACATGAGTAAAAGTAAAGACACCTCAATAGAAAATGACTCAAGTAAAAGTGAAAGTCACCCAGTAAAATCCTACTTGAGTAAAAGTCTGTAAGTATTTGGTTTTAAATATACTTAAGTATCAAAAGTAAAAGTATAAAGAGAGCCATGCATCCTCCAAAACACAACCCAACCGCACTGCTTCTTGACACAATGCCCATCCAACCCGGAAGCCAGCCACACCAATGTGTTGGAGGAAACACACCTGGTGACCTGGTCAGCGTGCACTGCGCCCGGCCCGCCACAGGAGTCACTAGTGTACAATGAGACAAAGATATCCCTAACAGCCAAACCCTCCCTAACAACGCCGGGCCAATTGTGCGCCGCCCCATGGGCCTCCCGGTCACAGCCAGCTGTGACAGAGCCTGGACTCAAACCCAGAATCTCTGGTGGTACAGCTAGCACAGTGCCTTAGACCACTGCGCCACACGGGAGGCCTGGGGATGTTCTCTTGATAAGTGTGTGAATTAGACCATTTACCTGTCCTGCTAAGKATTCAAAATGTAATGAGGGTCAGGGAAATTGTATGGAGTAAAAAGTACATCATTTTCTTTAGGAATGTAGTGAAGTAAAAGTAAAAGTACTTTACACCATGGCCTAATAGTTTATCAACATTTTAAGCTAAATGTTCTGATCTGCTGCGTCAACCACATTGCGTAAAATATATTTTTTTTTTTGGTGCTGGTGGTTGTATTAATTTGAGATCTATCGCGTCCCACAACTGTCCCAGACTATGTTTGGAATAGTAGATTGACATAGCCTAGTGCTTTTGCTGTTCGTTAGGCCTACTCATCTTGTTGGCTGATGAAAAGTAATTGTGGACAGTTCTTCCAATATCTTCAATATGCACCACGGAATTGGATAAGGACGGATGCAGTTGCATCCCCGATGTGTCTGTCTTCACTTTTAGCCTGTGAGAAAGACCCGATCACGTAATGGAGAGCCATGTGAGTGAGAGGTGATCCGGAGTACGCAGCACTCAGGGAGAAGGGCACAACGGCCACTGGCSGCAAAAGGCTTGACTTTTTTAGGGTGCATGACGGCCACACAAAGGGTATGCCGCCGTGAAATTCTTGGCATTCTCAAGTGCTTGTCAAATTGTGAATGARTGACTGATGTAGTGTGTACAACCTGCGCAAAAAAAACAAAGAATAGCTCATGCCTTTCAAGCAACTTTTTTCAAATCATKATTTTAGTTGCATCATGCAGCCTTACAATGTATCAAAACATATAGCCCAARGTTTGTAGAACAACTAAAGTTACATTAAATTAAGCATATAAGAATACCTATTTCTTTGTTAACCACTCAACATAGAATAGCTGCATGTGCGCACTCCCTGAAATCGTTTGGAGAAAATATKATTTKTATTTTATTCAGCTTTGTTCAACTGCATTCTTCGTACTATAAAATAACGCTACATAATTCTAAGCAAATCTTGTCTGCTAAATGAACTAGTGTAGCCCACAGCCATTTGGCATACCCAGATCAGGACCTAACATAAGTATAACTCAGAGTAGGCTATTCTGTTCTTCTGAAATAGWCTTCATTATCTTCATATCATGTTTCTTTAGTCCTATCTAAAATAAGTAATGGATTTATTGTGACGGTGTAGGCAATATTACATGGATTTATTAGACTTTTTAAATGTAGATGTTCCAAACGTCTGCATCAGTGGCTTGTAGGAATCCAGGAGATGCTAAATGTTATTTAGCGGTCAATTACAGTGAGACCGACAGTTATTTGCCTGACAATCACCGGCTGACGAAATTTCATGACCGCCACAGGCCTATGTCCACAAAAACACTACAGGGAATACTTTAGTACACAACACTCATGTCCGCAAAAACACAACAGTGAATACTATAGTATATGCATTTATATGGGTTTGATCAATGGCCATCTGTTGATGGGTTATTGTGTGTGTGTGTGTGTTTGTGTGTGTGTGTGTGTGTTTGTTTGTTCGTTCGATGATCCCAACATTAGCCAAGGAGACTGGTGGTTACACAGGGACCCAGCTGAAGTCCTGCAGGAAGGCTTGGAGCTTAAGATGTTGGTAAGACTCAACTCAACATGCATCAGCTGTATTATTAATGCTTTTAGGAGTTTGGCTTTGTGGTTTTACATTGGCCTTCTAAGCTAAATTAGGAATTGATAAACACTCATAATTGATAAACAATTATGTAGAGGCTGCTCTTTTTCCTGTCACATACATTACAAGTCTACAGAGACAAGCCTTTTAACGATTCCACTCAGAGGAGTGACATAAATGTACAGTATGGCCAAACAGCTATCTGACCGGAAGCACTGCAGCCAGGCATTACGTCAAGACATTACCGTACGTTAATGGGCTGTTAACTACACAGTGACTGAGCAGACTAAACTCAACTCCACGATTTACGATGGAGTTGAGCGGCGACTAGTGTGTGCGGACTGGAGCTCCGACCTCACATAAAATCACATTGTCGGTGTAATTGCGTGCTGAAATCTGTCATTTTGATAAAAACGTAATTTTATGTGAGGTTGGAGCTACAGTCCGTCCACACTAGCGGGCTACAAAGTGACCTTGCCTTGAGGGAAGCACGGGTGTAGGAAAAATCATTTGTCTTATGATAGAGGCTTCAATACTTCCAGTATCAATAACTTACAAGATATCAGTAACTTCAAATTGATATTTGGTTGGGAATTTGATCAGCCTGAAGTTTCAACATTGATTTATTCATTGAAGAGACGTGATTGAGAGGCCAATTGCCAATATCAGAATAACTAAGACAGAACGGTATAAGATCAACCCACCTACAGTGAGAGCCTGGATTTGTACAATCTTACAGTAGCACTACAACATCACTTCAAGTTAACCTGATAAACATTGATTGTGCATCTCATTGACGCCTGTGTGAAGGAGCCATTATGCTGACACACTGGACTTACTGATCTCATCTACTCCACAGCCTGTTTGTAAAGCACTGGCAGCTCTCACATATACAGTATCTCTCCACAGCCTTGTGGTGTTGTGGTGTAGTGATCTCTCCTATCATTCTCATTATATATAGTATACTATCCTCACTATATCTATATCTCTATATCTATCTCTCTATTAAGCTCAGAAGGTTATCAATCTCTTCTAATTCCTCCATACGAGGCAAGAAACAGCCACAGCTGAACAACAAAGCATTGTGTGCTCTCTCTCTCTCTCTCTCTCCTCTCTCTCTCTCTCTCTCTCTCTCTCTCTCTCTCTCTCTCTCTCTCTCTCTCTCTCTCTCTCTCTCTCTCTCTCCTCTCTCTCCTCTCTCTTCTCTCTCCTCCTCTCTCTCTGCCCATTTTCTCTCTCTGAGCAGTGTAAAGGTATGGATGTGATCTAGCTCTAGCTGACCCATCCGACATGGCCTTAAGGAAAACAGTAATGAGGAGTACTGGCTGAGCTCATCCATTCCACACTTATCACATAACTACGGTTTGATTATGTTGATGAAACAACCAAGCAAAGGAACATGTATTGTATTTCACAGGCCCGAAAGGCGCCTAATATAACTTAACCCATCGTGATCATACAGAAGCTATGACTGTTATGCTGAATTCTGATCGAATCATTGATATATTCGTAGTCGCACATGTTGCATTCATCAAATCTCTCTCTCTTCTCTCGCTCTCGCTCTCTCTCTCTCTCCTCTCTCTCTCTCTCCTCTCTCTCTCTCCTCTCTCTCTCTCTCTCTCTCTCTCTCTCCTCTCTCTCTCTCTCTCTCTCTCCTCTCTCTTCTCTCTCTCTCTCTTCCTCCGCTCTCTCTCTCTCTCGCTCTCTCTCTCTCGTCTGCTCTCTCTCTCTCTCTCTCCCTCTCTCTCCCTCTCTCTCTCTCTCTCTCTCTCTCGCTCTCTTCTCTCTCTGCTCTCTCTCTCTCTCTCTCTCTCTCTCTCTCTCTCTCTCTCTCTCTCGCTCTCTCTCTCTCTCTCTCTCTCTCCCTCCTCTCTCTCTCTCGCTCGCTCTCTCTCTCTCCCCTCTCTCTCTATGCATTAATTATTATAAATTATAAAAAGATATATCATTAACAAGTTAAATTAATTCTGTCCACATATGACATTTGGAATGAAAGGTTACCTTGGCTGCGACGGGCACTAGGCTTTTCGAAGGTCCCAGAGTTTCTTTCGTTTGTCGGCACAACACGTGTTGTCGAACTCTTCTCCCTCTCTGTCGTTCAAGGTGTCTTGCTCTCTTTTGAGCTCCTCGTTCATCTGTTCTTTCTTCTGGTGGTACCTGGCCTGGCAGCAGGACTCCAGGTAGATCTCATCTATGCCCCAGTAGTCCAGCTCCTGATGAACGACAGCGACATCTCCTCCATTCATGTGGAGCTTACCGGTCCGTAGAAGTTCAGAATGGACGTGAACGCCCCCGGGTGCCTGTCGAAAAAGTACTCATTCCGTCCAAGTTGTAGTCGTCCACATACCTCCATGAGCGAGTCGTGGGTGTTGCAGTTCGTAGTTTCCCTAACCGGCGTGCGCGGTAATCTATCCAACGTTCTCCAGAGGACCTCGTGTGGAACCCCCCAACGTTGAGACGTACTCGGCGGTAACATGACTTGCTGCGGATGATGTCCACCGGTTCCGGGAGAGATGCGGGTGCTCGGCACCGCGGCCACGTCTTAGTCCAACCCCATTTGAGGATTTCTCCATTTTGAACTGTCAAGAGTTCCACCGAGTTCAACAGGCAAGATCCAGGCGGGGGTATAGTTACGGACTACATTTACGCTTGTGAATCTGGGAGGGGGTGGGGGGGGGGTGTGGTAGAGTAAGGAAGGATAAAAGAGAGGAAAATAGGAATAATGTTAATGACGAGAGTCTAAAATGGAGCTGGTAGCCCAGGCATTCACAATGACCTAGTCAGAACATTCCTCGAGCCATGCCACATACTCATCACCTACTCAGAGGAGTGAATACAAAGATGATGGTACTCTCTTTTTTTTGGGGTGGGGGGGGTGTTCTAAATAGAACGTCTTGGTTCTTTGGACGAGATTAAAGAACCTTTTACTAAAAAAGGTTCTACACATACACCCAGTAAAGGCAAAGAACCTTGAGTGTAATGTGGATTTGAACCATCAACAGATAACCTAACAAAGTCACTTCAAACTCTGAAATGCCTTTACATTTGTTTTATCTGTATTACATTGACATTTCTATCCATATTAACGATGTGCTACATGATTTTGCCGGGTCAGAAAAATGTATAGTTGTCTCGTCTGACACCGTTCACATATGGCAGGGGGGAGATTACATTAGTATTTGCAATATTTTTGCAGAGTACGGAATGGCAAACCGCAAGGTTCATACAAATCGTGAAAAATTACACATTACATTTTTTGGTGCAATATTTTCAAGAATCACATGTGATTGTCGGACTCGTGTGAACAAATCACGCGAAAAATGTCAGAAGATCATTTTTAAAAACTATAATCACGTGAAATTACACGTGATTTCTGGACACATGCATGACGTTTCACATGACTTTTCCCCGTGAATAAATCACATGTGAAAAATATAACTTGGGGAAAATAAACAGGTGAGTCAGATACGTCGTTTTCGGACATGTGTATTTTTCATATGTTCATTTTTCTCAGCACTCAGACACATGTGGTTTRCCAACATTTCACATGTGATATTATACATTTCARGTGTGTTTTTGTAACTGGCGGGACCCTGGTCTCCCACGGAAGAAGCCAACATCTTGACCATTCAACCAAGAGGCTACTGCAACATATTAACACCACCTTTTCACATGTGAGCAGAACACTATTTCACCACCACATGTGAACTTGCGATTCCAGATGTGAAAATTGTATTTTCACATATGTATCGTTTTGACACGTGAAATTGCAATTACACTTGTGAAAGTGAGATTTTCTCATGTGAAGTTTTACATGTGAAACCGCAAAAATTTRACATGTGCAACTGCAATTTACATGTGAGGTAAAAATATGTTTTAATTCACACTGAAAAAGTGGTGTTAACATGTGAACTCTAAATGTAATACATGTGAAAATGTGGTTTCATGTGTGAAATTTAAGCTCAACACATTTGACATGTTTTTTTAAAAATTGTTGTAAGGGTAGCTAGACAGGAAAAAGTTACTTTAATCAACCACTTTACAAGCTAGCTAACTCTTACACAGAAATGTAACCTTTTTTTCTAAGASCGTAATCTGCTCTGAGATCGAGGGTGCTGTCCTGTCCACGAATCCATTCAGAATAATGGGTCGGGACTCGGCAACAGCTCAGGTGAACGCTGTCCACTCTGCACTGGTGCTGAAACGACAGCGGGCGCTTTTCACTCGACTGAACTGAACTAGGGCGAGTTCCCTTGGGRGGGAAAGCATGCTTCGAAATATTTAATGCTGTTCAAATTGCTGTATAACACCTAGCAAAGCAGTTCATAAGTGATAGAGCCATCATGACACCCGAACGCTGCACTCAAGTAAACCCATTTTTACCTTAAATAAATAATGAACTYGAGACGTTTGCGACTGAGGAGGCCATTTTAAAACATTTTGAAGAAATGAATACATAAGGCTTATGTCACAACCATAAAGCTACTGATGCAGTACTTTCATAAATCCGGTGTTTTACCTGGTGTCTCTCTACAACTCAGACCAATGCGTTTTCTCTCACCGTTCAAGATGAGTTCCCAAATCAAAACAAACCATCCCCTCCCATCCTTCTCTGACAGTACCCCATGGYACGCTTTGGACGATCACAGATCCATACAGTAGCAGGTGAAGGATCCTCCACAGTGTCAGTTGAATATGAATGTAGCAGGATGCTCTGTCCCGCCCTCATTGATGAACCAGTTGCATGCATTTGCATTCAAAATAAGCTTTCAAAATCAAAGTAGCAATCCGTCTTGACTATATAAACATTTTGTATTTTCCATTCCTGACAATCAAATACTGTTGTGTCAACAAAGTTACAAAACTTACTTTCTCTCTACAGTATACGGTATAGCCTTGAGCCATCATTGACTAAATGCATCACGTGCTGTGTTGGGCCAAATAGAAAATAATAACTTGATACCGTCTTCTCCGTGGCCGTTTTTTTGGCAATGAAGTCAATATTGTGGATTAATCAACCGTTATTAGAAACCGAAATAACACAATTTATCTGCCACGGTCTATTGACCTGGCTATGTGACGGTTCTATTGGCTACAAAACGTCCGAACGTACATCTTCAAAAAGCTGGAATTTTAATGTTAATGTAGCAACCTACCAACTCCCCTGCGATTCCCCGTGCTATGAACGACAATTCGTCAATGTTCTTTTGCATTTTTCTTTTTGCACATTTAAGAGGTTTAATTGTTGCTCATTTGTCATGCTGTGTGTAAATGTCTGTTCATGTAGAGCAGGCCTATATGACTGTATTAAAAACAATGATATTAAATAAATAACAACAGCAATTGAACCATCTAGCAATACTTGCTTTATAAAGGAGACCAACAAATASAACCTGTTATTTGACTATTCGGAACAAGCCTCCCACATACCTTAACTTCAGGCTGGCTCATCCGACGGCAGCGAGAGGCAGATATGAAAACATTCAATCGAAGAGGAAAAAGGAAGAAACGTCATTGGTTTATTAGCCTATTCCTGGGAACGGTTTCTGACCCATTCGGTTTCAAGCGGTGTTGCCTCGGTGGCACGTTGGATCTCCTCCGCCTTGGACATGGTTAGATAAGGGATCCTATACACTGATTTAGTCCGCCTACCATGTTACCCGCCCACTTTACTGAAAATAATCAACAATTATGTATATTGTGAATGCACACTGTTTTCTGCTCTGGGGTCTTCCCCCGTCCGCTGTCTGTGAGAAGGGCGGCGCGACTGGTAGCTGCGCAGGTGGATCCGTAGCGCGGCAGGCAGCTTCATCGCCCGGCTTCACGTTAAGGCGTTTAACCCTTACATTACAGGACTAAGGACATGCAATCTTATTCGCCACAATACYCCATGTTGTTTGCCACAAAAATAGCGCCACATGGAGTACTAATTCCCTCCCAATTCATRCAGACAGATATAATGTAACTGCACTGAATTCTATCATCTAAACCCCCCTCATTCTCGTCGTGCTTCAAAGCCTATTTGTTGTCATGTGTGCACTTCGCCATATGGGTAAGGTTATGATGATGTGCAGTTRATTCAAGGCATTTGGTCTTGAGAGACAAGCAACACAAGCAAGTAATTCAGATACATTATTTATTATACAGAGATATACAGTACAAGTGATATAGTTTGAATGTAAAAACAATATTTAAAAAAACTATAAATAAAAACATGAAACTGATTTGTATTGAGTGCAGTCAGTGTCAGGAGGATGTAGGAGGAAGTCATGTCCTAGCCTGGTCCCAGATTTGGTTGTGCTGTCTTGCCAACTCCTAATGCCATTGTCATGCCAAACATGGCTATACAGCACAAACAGATCTGGGACCAGGCTAATCATGTCCTAGTTCTAGTGCAGGATGCAGGAGTCAGAGGTTAGGGGTCGTGTCCTAGTGCAGAGTCTTGAGTCTGTAGCGGACCTCCAGGTCTCCGTCGGGCTGGAGCATCCCGAAACCATAGCGACTGGGATTGACCGGAGGGACGATGGCGGTTGGGTCACACAGCTCCAGGTCCAGCCGGGAGAGGACCATGAACACAAACCTGAGAATCACATAGAAGGAGAGTAAGGTTAGTTAAGTCAATCCTCTTGACCCCCATTGGGAGTATAGGACGTCTAGCATGGCTCTGGAGGCACGAAGAACACTAGCTAGCAGAAAAATAARGACAGGTGACCTCATATTATATAACTGTCTGTAACAATATCAATCACCCAGCATGCATTGAAAGGGTTAAAGAATAATGTACACAATGCCTGCAGAAATACATCTGGATGTAGTCGGCCATGTAATACACTATTTGCATATCACACATATGGTAAAGCCTAGAGGTTGCGAGCACATACTGTATGTGCACAGCTGTTCCACCATCTTCCCATYTTATCATCTGGCCTCTTACTCTCACTGTGGATAACTAGGATTCTACCTTTGAACTACTGATATCCGGCACAGAAAGACACTGACATCAGCACTSTGATTTTCTTCAAGGACCCTCTACCCCTCTACTGCTGTACATACAGTACATACCAGATGAGGCTAGTGTTAACCTAGTCAAGGGCTTTATGATCAGTTGACGATTGGAATCAGGTTTGCTAGCTCTAGAATAGTTCAAATARATGGAATGGCTGGGCGCCCCCGAGGCAAGGTTTGAAAACCACTGCCTTAGGCTATGTTTGTAGCGTGTAGTATATCATATGAACAACTAAGAAAATCCACTTCTCAGATCATCCCTTTATCTATATTGATCGTTCTGTCTGCTTAGCTGTTCTGTTGTATGGTATCTCTATTGAGTTAAAATGTTGGCTTGAATTATTGAAATGGCCGTTAACGACTGTGAGTGTGTGCTACAGTAATGGTACATGTCTCAGAGGACAAGCTCATTGTAATGGCTGGAATGGAATCAATGGAACGGAGTCCAACAGGYGTTTCCATGTGTTTGATGTGCTTGGTACCATTCCATTGATTCCATTCCAGCCATGGCAATAAGCCCATCRTCCTATAGCTCCTCCCACCAGGAGATGTTTGAAAGCAACTGGCCTAAGGCAGCGATCTTCAGGTGATTGTAAATGCCTCATGAATCATTAATACCTTGCTAATGAACTGATTCATTGGGGGAAACGATGTATGAACAACGTTGGGTGGTTTAGATGTACTTAGGTGAAAGGTAGCCTAATTGTGCTGTCTTGCCAACTCCTATGGTCATTGTCACGTGACAATAACAACAGAAGTTAGCAAGACAACACAAACAGAAGTGGGACCAGGCTATGTGTGAGGGAAAACAGGRGGAGAATGTCATATCACACTCACTGTTTGATGCCACTGACTGCAAAGTTTCTCCCTACACACATGTTGTTGCCTGCACCCCATGGCATGGTGTAATACTTTAGTCTCTCCCCGCCCTTATAGAACTTCTTCTTTTCTGTCCCGTCTGCATTTAGGAAGCGGTCATATTGAAATGTCTGTAAAGCAGAGAAGAAGAAAAAAACTAAAGTTATTGTGATAGATAGATGCCACAGTACATTAAGTAGCTCCAGTGATGCTGCATGCAAACACACACACACACACACACACACACACACACACCACACAACCACCACACAACACACACACAGCACACACACACACGCACACCACACACACACACACACACACACACACACACACACACACAGCACACACACACACGACTGACACACACACACACACACACACACACACACATCTACAGCCTTTAAACCAGCTAAATACCCGCATGGGACGGTCCTTCTTAGCCCTTTAAACCTTTCCGATCAATGTAATCCTGGTGCCCATTTAAGGACACTGGCGTATTAACAACACTGTGTATGAGACACCGCACTCAACGACCAGATGAGGCTGGTGGGAAGGGAGCTATAGAAGACGGGCTCTTTGTAATGGCTGGAATGGATTAAATGAAGCGTAAACACTACGGAAACCCACAATGTTGTGAGCTCTGTTCTGGTGATTCCATTGCCAGCCATTACATTACAATGAAGCCCTCTATAGGTGCAGTTGGCTATTCAAATCATTAGACTATGTTAGAGGCGTTCTATTAGAGTCTGTTCTGGATTTGGAGTCATTGTATTAGAGGTCATTCTATTAGAGTCGTTCTATTAGAGTCTCTATGTGTAGAGGTCGTTCTATTAGAGTCATTCTATTAGAGTCATTCTATTTGAGTCATTCTATTTGGAAGTCATTATATTTGAGTCATTCTATTTGAGTCATTCTTATTAGTCATTGTATTTGAGTCATTCTATTTGAGCATTCTATTCAAATCAATTCCATTAGAGTCGTTCATTAGGAGTCGTTCTATTTGAGTCATTGTATTAGAGTCTCATTAGAGTCCGTTCTATTAGAGTCCGTTCTATTAGAGTCGTTCTATTAGAGTCGTTCTATTAGAGTCATTCTATTAGGAGTCATTCATTTGAGTCATTGTTTTGAGTCATTATATTTGAATCATTCTATTTTGAGTCATATGTATTTGAGTCATTCTATTTGAGTCATTCTATTGCAGCATTCTATTTGAGTCATTCTAATTTGATTCATTGTATTTGAGTCATTGTATTAGAGTCATTCTATTAGAGTCATTCTATTTGAGTCATTCTATTTGAGTCATTCTATTTGAGTCATTGTATTAGAGGCATTCTATTAGAGTCATTCTATTTGAGTCATTGTATTTGAGTCATTCTATTAGAGTCATTCTATTAGAGTCATTGTATTAGAGTCATTCTATTAGAGTCATTCTATTAGAGTCATTGTATTAGAGTCATTCTATTAGAGTCATTCTATTAGAGTCATTGTATTAGCTCAGCAGACAAAGCCTGATTCAGTAGTACTATACTCAGTACTCAGTACTCAGTACTATACTCAGAAACACTTTCACCCTCACCATGTTTGTGTATTTTTTTTATATATTTTTTWTTTATTTAACCTTTATTTAACAAGGCAAGTCAGTTAAGAAAAACATATTATTTTCCAATGAGAGTATTGACTTAATTCAACAGATTGCTGTAATGTATTGTATTGAGAGGTTGTTTCAAGTTTTAATGTCACATGCACAAGTACAATGAAATGCCTGTCTTGCAAGCTCCAAACTCAACAATGCAGTAATCAATATCAATAGCTAGTTTCCATCCATTTGGCGACAGATTTTCATGCCAAGGATCATTTAGCTATTTGATTAGGAATTTGGAAGTATAAAAAKTATATATAAAACAACGTTTGGCCCATACAAACACATTGAATAACAGATTCACCACATGGAACAATAGATAGTCCCKAAAAAACGATKTAAAGGAAGTTTGTTCTGAAGTGTCTGTCCTATACAGTGCATTCAGAAAGTATTCAAACCCRTMYKRTTTTRKAKKWTTTMMTWKSMTWKKYSCRTWWTRRWAAAWTMWWTWAAWTWAAWMMTTTRCKKKWRAATCGACACACAATACCCCATAATAGCAAAGCGAAAACAGCTTTTWWWAYAAATGTTTGCAAATGTATTAAAGATWAAAAACAGAAATAACTTGTTGACATAAGTATTCAGACCCTTTGCTACGAGACTCGACATTGAGCTCAGTTACATCCTGTTTCCATTGATCATCCTTGAGATGTTTCTACAACCTGATTGGAGTCCACCTGTGGTAAATTCAATTGATTAGACATGATTTGGAAATGCACACACCTGTCTATATAAGGTCCCACAGTTGACAGTGCATGTCAGTGCAAAAACCAAGTCATGAGGTCGAATGAATTGTCCGTAGAGCTCCGAGACAGGATTGTGTCTAGGCACAGATCTATGGAAGGGTACCAAAACATTTCTGCAGTATTGATGGTCCCRAAGAACACAGTGACCTCCATCATTCTTACATGGAAGAAGTTTGGAACCACCAAGACTATTCCTAGAGCTGGCTGCCCGGCCAAACTGAGCAATTGGGGGAGAAGGGCCTTGGTCAGGGAGGTGACCAAGAACCCGATGGTCACTCTGACAGAGCTCCAGAGTTCCTCTGTGGAGATGGAAGAACCTTCCAGAAGGACAACCATCTCTGCAGTACTCCATCAATCAGGCCTTTATGGTAGAGTGGCCAGYCGGAAGCCACTCCTCAGTAAAAGGCACATSACAACRCCCTTGGAGTTTGCCAAAAGGCACCTAAAGGACAAGYTTCTCTGGTCAGATGAATCCAAGATTMAACTCTTTGGCTTGAATGCCAAGCGTCACGTCTGGAGGAAACCTGGCACCATCTCTACGGTGAAGCATGGTGGTGACAGCATCATGCTATGGGGAMGTTTTTCAGTGGCAGAGACTGGGAGACTAGTCAGGATCAATGGAAAGATGAACGGAGCAAAGTACAGAGAGATCCTTGAGGGCTTCAGACTGGGGCGAAGGTTCACCTTCCAACAGGACAACAACCCTAAGTACACAGCCAAGACAACGCAGGAGTGGCTTTGGGACAAGTCTCTAAATGTTCTTGAATGGCCCAGCCAGAGCCCGGAAATGAACATCTCTGGAGAGGCCTGAAAATAGCTGTGCAGCGACGCTCCCCATCCAACCTGATAGAGCTTGAGAGGATCTGCAGAGAAGAATGGGAGAAACTCCCCAAATACAGGTGTGCCAAGCTTGTAGCATCATACGCAAGAAGACTCTGGGCTTTAATCGCTGCAAAAGGTGTTACAACAAAGTACTGAGTAAACGGTCTGAATACTTATGTAAATGTAATATTCCCGTTTGTTTTGTTGCATAACTTGTTTTTGCTTTGTCATTATGGGGTATTTTGTGTAGATTGATGAGGGAAAAACTATTGAATCCATTTCTGAATAAGGCTGTAACATAACAAATGGCTTCCTGCCATCCAGGACCTCTATACCTGTTGGCATTTATAAAATTGTACCGTAACTTCCTGTTTCCATTACAGCCGTCTTGATTTTTTTTATGTGTTTGCTCGCATGAAAACTTTGGATGGAAACGTAGTTAGTGTAGTACTAAAAATTACAAGGTCGAACAAAATCACACAATAAATAAAAATAAGAAATAAGAATAACAGGAGAAAGTAAGTAAGCGTCAGTTCCACTACCATATTGACAATGTGCAGGGATACTGGAGTGATAAGAGGTAGATATGTATAAGGGTAAGGTGACTAGGCAACAGGATATATAATAAACAGAGCAGCAGCATCCTAAATTATGAATGTATGTGAGTGTGTGCGTGTGTGTGTAGAGTCAGTATAAATGTGTGTGCATGTTATGTTTGTGTTGGAGTGTCAGTGTCAGTGTGCGTGAGTGTATATATTCCTGTGAGTGTGCATAGAGACAGTGCAAAAATAAAAATACAATGGTCAATTCAGATAGTCTGTGTGGCCATTTTGTTAGCTAACTATCAGTCTTATGGCTTGGGATAGAAGCTGTTCAGGAGCCTGTTGGTGTCAGACTTCCTGTGCAGAAGCAGAGAGAACAGTCAATGGCTTGTAGGCACACATTCGTAAAAGCTTTTGTCCTAGGTGCTGGATTAGACTGAACAGTAATCTAAATCTAAAAGAAATCTGTACACTGGCATGCTGTACACTGGCAGGTGTTCCATTTATTCAGACAATATTTCAACACCAACTGGGTCTTTGTCAGGTAACAGTATTGTGTTGTATTACCTGTGGATCGTGGTGTATCTGGGGGTCCATCTGAGGGCTGAGGAAGGGGAACATACACACCCTGTCCCCCTGTCTGAGGTCGTATGCCTGTCCACTGGCCAGACGAAGGGTCTTGTCCTGGACCACCTCTCTGGTGATGATGGCAGCAGCAGTCAGACGCAGGGTCTCACTCAGAACACTGTCTGTGATTGGAGGGAGGAACAATACGTATGATGTCAYAGGGGTGGCTGCCGGGTGCATGTGAATAATCCTGTGAATAATCATTCACCTTCAATAATCATGATCATTACCCTTGTCCCAGATCTGTTTGTGTTGTAAAGCKAACTCCAATGGTTGACAGCAGGTCAACATTCACAAGGTTGCAGGGCCAGACYGATTACCAGGACGTGTACTCCGAGCATACGCTGACCAACTGGCAATTGTCTTCACRGACATTTTCAACCTCTCCCTGTCTGAGTCTGTAATACCAACATGTTTCAAGCAGACCACCAWAGTCCCTGTGCCCAAGAACACTAAGGTAACCTGCCTAAACAACTACCGACCCGTAGCACTCACATCTGTAGCCATGAAGTGCTTTGAAAGGCTGGTCATGGCTCAAATCAACACCATTATCCCAGAAACCCTGACCCACTCAAATTTGAATACCGCCCCAACAGATCCACAGATGATGCAATCTCTATTGCACTCCACACTGCCCTTTCACGCCTGGACAAAAGGAAAACCTATGTGAGAATGCTATTCGTTGCTCAGCGTTCAACACCATACTGCCCTCAAAGAAGCTCATCACTAAGCTAAGGACCCTGGGACTAAACACCTCCCTCTGCAATTAGATCCTGGATTTCCTGACAGGCCGCCCCCAGGTGGTAAGGGTAGGTAGCAACACATCCGCCAKGCTGATCCTCAACACGAGGGCCCCTCAGGGGTGCCTGCTCAGTCCCATCCTGTACTCCCTGTTCACTCATGACTGCACGGCCAGGCACGACTCCAACACCATCATTAAGTTTGCCAATGACACGACAGTGGTAGGCCTGATCACCGACAACGATGAGAAAGCCTATTGGGAGGAGGTCAGAGACCTGACTGTGTGGCGCCAGGACAACAACCTCTCCCTCAACGTGATCAAGACAAAGGAGATGATTGTGGACTACAGGAAAAGGAGGACCGAGCATGCCCCCGTTCGAATCTACGGGGCTGTAGTGGAGCAGGTTGAGAGCTTCAAGTTCCTTGGTGTCCACATCACCAACAAACTAACATGGTCCAAGCACACCTAGACAGTCGTAAAGAGGGCACAACAAAACCTATTCRCCCTCAGGAGACTGAAAYTATTTGGCATGGGTCCTCAGATCCTCAAAAMGTTCTACAGCTACACCATCGAGAGCATCCTGGTGGGTTGCATCACTGCCTGGTATGGCAACTGCTCGGCCTCCGACCACAAGGCACTACAGAGGGTAGTGCATACGGCCCAGTACATCCTGCCATCCAGGACCTCTATACCAGGCGGTGTCAGAGCAAGGCCCTAAGATTTGTCAAAGACTCCAGCCACCCTAGTCATAGACTGTTCTCTCTGCTACAGCACGGCAAGTGGTACCGGAGCGCCAAGTCTAGGTCCAAGAGGCTTCTAAACAGCTTTTACCCCTAAGCCATAAGACTCCTGAACATCTAATCAAATGGCTACCCAGACTATTTTCAGTAACCCCCCTCTTTTACGCTGCAGCTACTCTCTGTTATTATCTATGCATAGTCACCTTAATAACTCTACCTACATGTACATATTWCCTCAATTACCTCGACTAACCAGTGCCCCCGCACATTGARTCTGTACCGGTACCCCATGTATATAGCCTTGCTATTGCTATTTTACTGCTGCTCTATAATTATTTGATATTTTTATTTKTTTTTTKTTTTTTTGTTAAAACTGCATTGTTGGTTAAGGGCTTGTAAGTAAGCATTTCACTGTCAGGTCTACTACACCTGTTGTATTCGCCGCATGTGCCAAATAACATTTGATTTGATTTGAACAACCATAGGCGTTATATAGRACAAACTGATCTGCCACCAGACTACACAATCATAAAACAATAGGTATGTCCTTCTGGAATGCTATGGATCACAAGAATATGTTCTAATATCACCCTGTGGCAAGCAAACTTTAACCTTATTCAACCACAGCAACAACAAAAAATATTTATCAATCTTTACTCATTCAGCTCTCTGAATCTTCCCTTTTTTCACTTTGTTATTCCACACAGTTCACACGAGCTTCAGTTCAATATTTCACTGCATGTCTTTGGCTGGACAGGCAGAGCCTTGAGAGCCCTGAGGTGGAAGAGAGTGTGAGTGAGTAATAGAGGAGGTTGCTTGAGCTCTTACCGAACACAGGTGTGCTGTGGTGCTCCAGTGTGTCCAGAGGGTGTCGCTGTAGAGAGCAGTCCTCCTGTAGACGCAGGCCTCTGATCTCCTTCCTCACAGCTCTCATGGCCTCGGGGTGCGTGAGCAGGAAACTCAGAAGCCAGAAGGCAGCAGGCCCAGCGTTACCCTGGAATGAAACAACACAACATAGACTCACAGTCAGTTCAGAAATGGTTTTGCAGTTCCAGAGTATGTAGTCAAAGACAGTGAACGCATTACCGAGCATGGAGAGGTAGATACCTTGCAGTTATAGACAAATCCACAACAGGTACTGTACAGTGTGAACACGCTGCAAGAAGCCCCCAGGGGAAAATGGAAGCYGGTTTAGATACATCTAAATCTCTATTTTTTTCCTCTTTCTTTCAGTCTCACTTTACTTTTATTTTCTCTCTTTTTTTTTTATCTCACCCTGCATCATGATACTGCTGTACTGTACTGTAGTGATCTGAGGTGAGGTGAGGAGCCATCAGAGCTGTCAGGGCTGTGTAGACAGGGCGTTAGACATCTGTCTGAACCTGTCAGCCAGTAATTGCTGTGGGCTCKGGGAGCTTCTCTCCTCACCCCCTTGCAGGCCAGGTCTTCACCGATCGACTGACAACCAGGGCTAATGCAAGATGAAGACCAGGTCCAATGGATCTCTGGTTGACTCACTGGCCTGTCCCGTCACAGATCCGTTACGACAGACACTAGGCTACACAAACTGTGTAGCCTGTGTAGCCTTGTTGTCCCAGTTTGCTGTAGGGGTTACAGTCGAAGTGTTGCAGTAGAAATAGTCATTTCAAATGCTGCACGRTCTTACCAACACTGTATAGTGTTGTTATCAGATTGAGACACTTTGAATTGCCATTGAATTCACTATTAGACGTGTACACGGTAAGGAACTTTACCTCCTCCTCCACTCCTCTGAGTGTGTATTCATACACTGTGTACTGGTGTAGTTGTGTTGAAAGCAAAGCCGCAGTCAGGTGTGTGATGGACTGAATGTGACACAGGCTCCCTGGGGTCCATCATAGGCATATTGACATTGGACTGGAGCCTCACTGACAGGCTGGTTCAGAGATTCACTGGACTGTGGAACTGCCTCCACCCCAATCCCCAACAACACACACAGAGCCAGAAACATAAAGCTCTCATAACTTTCTTGCAATATCTAGCGATTGTGTCTGTTGTAMGAGAGTTTGTTGTATGTAGACCGCATGGAACTGCATTTGGAATGTTTGACTTCAGTGACATCTCTGATTCACTCAGTATTGTATTGTTACTGAGGAAGCCTACAGTACCTCTGTACGACTGGTGGTGAGAGAGACAACAACCAGAAGATATTCTTCGTGGCACTTCCTTATACTCAGCCTCAGTTCTAATATGTTTCAGTGGTGATTGGTTCTGTCTGATTGTCTGTGACTGGAACAGTGAGTCTCTGTTCCAGAAAAGACATTAATAAGCAGGGAACAGTGATGCTAAGGGACTAGCTGTCCTCTCCTATCCCAGCCTGGTAGGTGAGCCAAGGTCCCCAGAGGGAGAGGCTCCATCTTGGCGAAGGACTCTCTACCCGCTCCCCTGGTCTGACTGTGCCAACTAGGCCTCCAGTGCTCCAGGCTGAAAGTAGCAGCCAAAGTCCCAGAGGGAGCAGAGAAGGCCTGGTACAGATGACACCTGTGGCTCTATTATTTTCTGAGGCTGGTGGTGAAGGCAGGTACCAGACAGACAGACATTACACTAGCTCCCCCATCTGGCCACACAGTGCAACAGCAGCTCATTCATAACAATTTTTTGGGATTGGTTTGTGACAGGAAGCCACAAGGAGCCTGCTATTAAACCGCCTCTGGAGCTCATAAATATAGAGTTAGATAATGCTTCATTGCTGTGATCTATATTGGATTTTGACATCAATATTCATTGATGTCTATTGCAGATGATACATCTAAATCAGTGGAGGCTGCTTAAGGGAGGACTGCTCATGATAATGGCCGGACTGGAGAAATGGAATGGCATCAAACACATGGAAACCATGTGTTTCATGTATTTGATAGCATACCACTTCCTTCTAAATCGTCCTACAATTTGTGTACTGTAGACCTAACGTTTGATCTAATTCTGAAATTAGACAGGTTGGTTTGGGCGACCCGCCAACTCTTCTTTTTTCAATAATGTTCTGGAATGTGTGAACCCATTGTCCCAGATCAGTTTACACAGAACTCCAAACAAGCCCAGGTGCCATGAAAACACATTCATAGAAACTCATGTCACATTCCTAACAATCATTACTTCTCACATAATGACATAACAAGTCAACTGTGCCAACAAGGAAGTCATGAGTCACTGGGAGAGAAGAATCCTGTGAACCTATTCATGCCAGGGCCACAGGTCTCAAAGAGGACACAGGAAGAGAAGGTATGAGAGTGACATCCAGGTGTGGCAGAACACTGTGAAAGCATTGGTCTTGGTTCTCTGTAATGTTGTGTGTGGTGTGTGGTGTGTGTGTGTGGTGTGTTGTGGTGTTGTGTGTGTGTGTGGTTGTGTGTGTGTGTGTGTGTGTGTGTGTGTGTGTGTGTGTGTTGTGTGTGTGTGTGTGTGTGTGTGTGTGTGTGTGTGTGTGTGTGTGTGTGTGTGTGTGGTGTGTGTGATTTGGTGCATGTGTGGTGTATGCTTGTGTGCCTGTGCTTGCATGTGCTTTTGTGTGTGTGAATTTGTATGCTTGTCTGTGTGTGTGTGTGTGCATGCTCTTGCATGCTCTTACATGCTCTTGCATCTGTGCGTGTGAGTGTGTTCTTGTCTTTCCCACTCACCTGGGTGACCCAGAGCTGGAGCAGCATGGCTCGTCTCTGCATCTCCGTGTCCACTCCTTCCGTCTGTAGATGGCTGAGGTAACTCTGCTGCCAGGAGCTGCTCTCTGACCCCTTTCCTCTGCTCAGCCACGCTGGGGACAGCAGCTCCCACAGTCTCTCCTGGGACAGGCTTGCTGTCCTCTTCTCCTCTAGCAACATAGAGAGAGAGACAGGTTAGAGAGGAAAGATCAACCAGAGAGAGACAGGTACACTCTTAGAAAAAAGGGTTCAAAAGGGTTCTTCAGCTGTCCCCATAGGAGAACCCTTTTTGATTCCAGTTAGAACCCTTTTTGGTTCCAGGTAGAACTCTTTAGGGTTCCATGTAGAACCCTCTGTGGAAAGGGTTTTACATGGAACCCAAAAGGCTTCTACCTGGAACTAAACGGGTTCTACCTGGAACCATAAAGGTTATTCAAAGGGTRATCCTATGGGGGCAGCCGAAGAACCCTTTTAGGTTCTAGATAGCACCAGAGTGACAGGTACACCGAGACACAGGCACACACAGAGACATGCACACGAACACAGAGAAACAGGTACAGAGAGACAGAAACGTATTGTATGGATAGATCCATTCCGTATTGATATAAGTGACGTACGACCACGTGCATTAGATGAAACTCGGTGTACGTGTAAATGTACCTTGCTTGAGGGTTGAACGAGCCAGTTTGGCGAGGAGACCATCAAACGTGCGGAACTCTTTGTAGACAGTAGCGAGTGCGGTGACGTCGTTGCTGTTCTCTGCACCGAACAGTGTGAGATACCCAGCCCTACGAGGACAGAAATAAGCATTAACTCTAGGGTAAGAGTACGTCTTCCCTCTTGTGTAAGAGTTATGCAATTTTCTCCAGGTGTGATACTGTCATTTGAGCCTAAATCCACCCCTGGGCCAGTGACCCAGAGAAATGTCTGATGTAACCTGAAGAGCAGGATGACTGTTAAACACACAAACAGTAGCTGGCCAGTCCAGACAGAATTTGGTTCTGGGTTCTGGCTCTTACCCGAAGAGCAAGCTGTAACAGAGGCTGAAGAGGCCATCCTGCCTCCAGTCTGCTGGGCTACAGCTCCTCTCCTCATCCCGTAGCAGTGTCTGGAGGTGGAGGTGCATGGTGCTGCTTAATCTGGCCAGGCTAGGGCCCTGGAAGTGCCTGGACAGGGATTTTATGGAGAGGTCGAATTATTGCTACAACATGTTACCTCAGAGAATTAAATGAATTTTCAAGTAATCTATTCTGGTGGAAAATGATGTCTCATTACAATACCATATACAGTAATAGAAAAGAATAGAATAGAAACGGTATGGTCCTTGACAAGGACAGGTAGATGCAGCGGAATTGGATTAAGATGGCGTGTGTGGACAGGTGTGGATGTGTGTGAGGTCAGGCGTGAGGTCATGTGGATACAGGTCTAGAACACCTACTGTTCCATCCAGGCCCTCTCTGTGTCTGGGTTGTGATTGGGTAGTCTCAGGCTGAAGATCTTTTGCATCAGGACCTGGGCGTAGCGACTGAAGTCCAGAGAGACTGTGTCATCGAGGACCYCGTCATAGGAGTTAGGATCCAGCAGCACAGTGATGTAACGACCACAAACACGCACCTGGGAGACATTATTTGAAACGTTAAAGCCACGGCCATGTCTGTACACGTCTGTCGTAGTCACAATGCACATTACAAGTGTTTGAGATTGTTTGAGAAAGCAAAATGAGTAGTGAGTAGGAGATGCACATAYCACTACCCTGCAAAGACGAAAGAAGCTTTTGAAAAAGAACCTACCCAGGTTCACAGCAACCCTTTCTATCTCAGTAACAAAGATATCAAGAATGTGTTGAAGATTGATGAGGTACTCAGGTACAGATACAGTATAGGATTGGCTGCTAGAATCTTGACTTAGAACCAAAGAAATTGATCATATTACTCCAGTGCTAGCCTCTCTACACTGGCTTCCTGTTAAGGCAAGGGCTGATTTCAAGGTTTTACTGCTAACCTACAAAGCATTACATGGGCTTGCTCCTACCTATCTTTCCGATTTGGTCCTGCCGTACATACCTACACGTACGCTARGGTCACAAGACGCAGGCCTCCTTACTGTCCCTAGAATTTCTAAGCAAACAGCTGGAGGCAGGGCTTTCTCCTACAGAGCTCCATTTTTATGGAATGGTCTGCCTATCCATGTGAGAGACGCAGACTCGGTCTCAACCTTTAAGTCTTTATTGAAGACTCATCTCTACAGTAGGTCCTATGATTGAGTGTAGTCTGGCCCAGGAGTGTGAAGGTGACGGAAAGGCACTGGAGCAACGAACCGCCCTTGCTGTCTRTGCCTGGCCGGTTCCCCTCTCTGCACTGGGATTCTCTGCCTCTAARCCTATTACAGGGGCTGAGTCACTGGCTTACTGGTGCTCTTCCATGCCGTTCCTATTAGGGGTGCGTCACTTGAGTGGGTTGAGTCACTGACGTGATCTTCCTGTCCGGGTTGGCGCCCCCCCTTGGGTTGTGCCGTGGCGGAGATCTTTGTGGGCTATACTCGGCCTTGTCTCAGGATGGAAAGTTGGTGGTTGAAGATATCCCTCTAGTGGTGTAGGTAGCAGTGTTTGGGCAAAGTGGGTGGGTTATATCCTGCCTGTTTGGCCCTGTCCGGGGGTATCGTCGGAGGGGCCACAGTGTCTCCGACCCTCCTGTCTCAGCCTCCAGTATTTATGCTGCAGTAGTATATGTGTCAGGATGGAGTATTTCTCCTGTCTTATCCGGTGTCCTGTGTGAATTTAAGTATGCTCTCTCTAATTCTCTCTCTCTTTTTCTCTCTTTCTCTTTCTCTCTATTTCTTTCTTTCTTTCTCTCTCTCTATCGGAGGCACCATGAGCCCTAGGACCATGCCTCAGGACTACCTGGACTGATGACTCCTTGCTGTCCCCYGTACACCTGGCCGTGCTGCTGCTCCATTTTCAACTGTTCTGCCTGTGGCTATGGAACCCTGACCTTTTCACCAGACGTGCTACCTGTCCCAGACCTGCTGTTAACTCTCTAGAGACAGCAGGAGCGGTAGACATACTCTGAATGATCGGCTATGAAAAGCCAACTGACATTTACTCCTGAGGTGCTGACCTGTTGCACCCTCAACAACCACTATGATTACTTTTATTTGACCCTACTGGCCATCTATGAACGTTTGAACATCTTGGCCATGTTCTGTTATAATCTCCACCCGGCACAGCCAGAAGAGAACTGGCCACCCCTCATAGCCTGGTTCCTCTCTAGGTTTCTTCRTAGGTTCTGGCCTTTCTAGGGAGTTTTTCCCAGCCACCATGCTTTTACACCTGCATTGCTTGCTGTTTGGGGTTTTAGGCTGGGTTTCTGTACAGCACTTTATGACATCAGCTGATGTATGAAGGGCTTTATAAATAKATTTGATTGATTGATCTCAATTTGATCACCCTGTTGCAGACAAACTTTCTTGCGATGCAGAATTGTTTTAACTTGTAGTGTATTTGAGGTTTAAAAAGGCTCGTAATTTCCACTTTGAAATGTTGGACTTGTGTTTGTTTCCCTTTGGAAAAATCTAMCAACCCCTACAAAATTGTCCATGAATTATAATTCACATAATTTACATTTCCCGTTGCTGCATGGGATATTTTTCTGCTTTAGCAAACTGGCTTGTACACACAAATGCATCGAGAACTCCTACCGTAAAAATGTCACCATGTTTTTGTTTCATCCGTGTTAGAAACTTTGCAGCATCTTTTCCAAACTCCAGGGCATGACCCAGCCACGGAATGAAGCCTTTGTCTAATGGTGGTTCATTTTTCTGTCTGGTGGAAACAGACGGACAGACAGACAGCAGACAGACAGACAGTTGTCAACCAAGATGAACACTGTTCAATAGAAGGAGTTAAATCACTTCATCTCCCAAACTAAACCAACTGGTTGTAGCGCCACAGTTGGCATAAGGACATGCCCTTAAGCAGTCAACTGTGCGAGCTGATGTGTACAGACATAAAGTAGGCTTGTAATACACTGTGGGAATGGGAAATAGGGCATAATCAATGTGTACCATATAAGAAATGCTCTGCGTTTGAATGGTCTAGGGAAAGGTTATATGAAGAATTGGATAATCCACGTTAATGATCTAGCCTGCACTTTCAGCGATGCTGTATGTTCAGTAAGGCATTTTTTACCCTGACATTTTTTTCATTAATTGATTTCTGTATAGAAAGTACATTTCTTTGTAAATTATTAAGTAAACAGTATGTGAGACGTTGGTTAATCTTTTCACCAAAATGTTCAATATCAGAGAGAGAAACTAAATTATAGCAAACGACATTGACTTCATCCTTGAAATATTGTAGGCTTATCCTTTTTAAACTCAAATAACGTCATTGATTTACAATGTCTTGTTCTACAATCCGAATGAAAAAGAAATATGAAGAACATTTACCTTGAGCGGGAAGAGTAAAGAATGACGAGAGCGAGCAGACCATTGAGCAGTAAAAATATAGTCCATAACATTTTACCCGTTAAAGAGAGAGCTTGACAGTGAAATGAGTTCCTCTGGAGCTGTGGGCTTTATTGTCAAGTGGCTGCCCTACAGTAGATCCGAGGTGTGGGTTGGAGATGGGTGGGGTTTGTGACAGGTGTGTGTCATCTTAGATTCTCTCTGTCACAGAACAGACACTGGAGCTCTGCCAACAAGTTTTCTGCATGACAAAAAGGGAACTGAAATTAAAATCTCAAGAAGAGTTTCTCAATCATGATTTTTTTGTACATTTTAATATTTTTTAAGAAGGCTTTGGTCCTTCTCTGCAGTTATTCCTAAGAGAAAAGTTCCTTGATTTTAGCATCTCCACACTTTAGTGTGTGAAAAATGGGAATTCAAAGTCCTCTWTGAGTGTTTCTCAATCATTTTCTTTATGAAATCCCAGTTAGTCCTATAATTATTGGTCTTTGGTCTTTCCATTGCACTTGTTCCTGATAACGAAACTAGCCAATCTGAAGCATCTCTCCTCTGTTGACTTATTCTGTTGAACAGGCTACATATAGTACATAGTCTCACTCGGTCACCAGAGTAAGAACATTCCATTGGAATGAGAGAACCTAAGTAAATGGACTCTTCTTACTGTTGTAGAGATCTTGTAAAGACATGCCTCCCTCTCTACTCGTCTGTTTACCTCCCCCCCCCCCTCATTTTCAGCAATCAATCTTTGCAGCAAGGATTTCCACTGTCTTGACAACAGAGTTATTTCCTGTCAGTTATTTCCTGTCTGTTTGACAAATGGATGTTTATTTCGTTCACACCTTGTTGATGATTAAGCTGGCATTGAACACCACACCAACCACCGGCGTTTATTTTTGTCACATCCATGTTGATTAAACTGACATCCCACACAAAATGGAACTAGCACTGTTAAAATTACGCAATAATGAATTTCCCCAGAAATGTTTACCACCACAGCTATTCACCATAGAAACATACCTACAGGTGTAGAATCTTCATTTGAGCCAGTTTGCTACAGCAGGAAAATGATCCTGCAGCAACATGAATGTGAAATAATAATGGACATTTTTTGTAGGGGTTAATACATTTTTCTTAAGGACAAATCAAGTCTGACATTTTAAAGTGGAAATGACAATCGTTAAAAGCCTTTTTAAACCTTGAATACACTACAAGTTTGCATTTCCTGCAATGCAGGAACATTCCAAGAAACAAAATAGTGATCAAATTAAGATGGTTCATCTGTAGTTTCACTTCCCTAGTACACTTGCAGGTTTGTGACAAATTTATATCTGTTTGCATATAGGCCTAATCCTGCTAACTACTCAGCAGTATAAACATGGACACGTCTACTCAACTCAAACACACATATAGATGAGTTTGAATATGTGAAAGCCAACAATATTTACATAGAGTGGGAGAAATCCTCTTTAGACTCCTTGGCTGAGGTTCTGTATTCTGCTGAGTGTACTGTGGTGTGTACTGCGGTATGTACTGTGGTATGTTCTGCCACTGGCATGTGTGCTGTGTGCATTTGTCATGCAGATGTTCCCACATGAAGCATATTCTGTGAGTGTATTCTCCCCTCAGCAGAGGGCTGACTGATAATGGCTGGCTATGTAAGCACATACAGCACTGACATACAGTCGGGCACTGTGAAATGACTTGCTTTTTATCCACATCAATAATTTCCCCAAATCAATATCAGGAAATCAATTACATACGCTGATGAAAAACATGTGTATGATAAAGACTACTGTATGTAGAGGGAAGTAAGGGATTCATAGATAGCCTAAACCTATAGCAAGGCAGGGACTTAGACATGTGATAATACGATGATATAATAGTCTACTATTCCCACAAGACAACACCCCATTCCTTTGTTCTTTGGAGCAACCACAGCAAACGCTGACATTGCAAAAAGTGCACCGGGATTATAAAATGTTATATTTTTAGAACTTCTTATTTTTGGAACATCTTCAAACAGTCGAGTCAATGAAGCACTAATACAATAGGGAGAGCTATTTAAAATGTAACCGAGTTGACTTTGAGGCTGGTTGCCACTGAGACGTATTATTACACTTTGCTAAGAGGCCCTGTGGAGATTCCGAGATAACACTGTCAGTGAAGAAGAATACTACTGTTACTCAATGAGGTTATGTGCAGTCATGGAAGGGGTGGACTCATAAGAGCCGAACATGTGGCTGTGTCTGCAGTGAACCGTTGCTGTTCGATGTAGTGTGTTTGGTATAATGTGCATTGTGCACACAGTATTCAACTCTGAACATAGCACAGCAAGATGAGGTTACTATACACCTAGTAAAATGTATACGCCCACAAATGTTCGGCAATCTGCTGTTTTATAATTGTTTTCATTGTGTCCTAAGCTTAATATTTCATACGAGGAAATCCAAGTAATAYAGTTACAAAATCTTGATTGAAAAGTTATTGACTACAATCTCAATAATACTGTGGCTAGATCAGCATCAAATCAGTGCTACAGTAAAGTCAATGTAAACGTGACAGATTCCACCCCATACTGAAAGGAAAGGASACAAATTACAGTAATGTGTCTTGAAGAAACATTGACATTGTCATAGTTTTTCAACCTAAAGTGATCTATATTCATTATCTGGCAGTGTTTCAGTTGTCTAATCTATCACTGTGTTACTGTCCCAGGGGTCAGTTCAGGGTCAGTCATTAAAAGCCTGGGTGTCTCTCCTCCACTAATGGTCCATCTCAGGGGTCAAAGGTTGTCATATTACCAGAGCCTGGCTGTATTTGAAAAAATTACTAGCTGTCAAATCCTTGCTTCATCTGTCCTTGTTGTTGTCTGCTCCTGAGCAAGGCAGTTAACCCACRGTTCCCCGGGCGCTGAAGACGTGGATGTTGGTAGCCCCCCACACCTTTCTGATCCAGGGGGGTGTTTGGGTTAAATGTGGAAGACACATTTCAGTTGAATACATTCAGTTGGACAACTGACTAGGTACCCCKCTCTCCCTCTCCCTTTCCATTGTTCCCTAAATCCAGGCTGTATCACAACCGGGCGTAATTGGGAGTCCCATAGAGCGGCACACAACTGGCCCAGCGTCGTCCGGGTTTGGCCGGTGTAGGCTGTCATTGTAAATAAGAATTTGTTCTTAAGTGACTTGCCTAGTTAAATAAAGGTTAAATGTAAAACATTTAAACAAATTTAAAAAAAWCTCATTTGAATTTAAAAAAAAATTCTCCTCCCTCTCAAAGCTCATTGGTGGAGAGTCATACCTAATGTAAAAGTAAAGATARCTTAATAGAAAATGACTCAAGTAAAAGTGAAAGTCACCRAGTAAAATACTACTTGAGTAAAAGTCCAAAGGTATTTTGTTTTAAACATACTTAATTATCAAAAGTAAATGGAATTGCTAATGTGTACTTAAGTAWCAAAAGTGAAAGTAAAAGTATAAATCATTTAAACTTCCTTATATTAAGCAAACCAGACCGTCCAATTTTTWAAATATTTTTTTATTGATGGATAGCCAGGGGGACACTCCAACACTGAGACATAATTTACAAACGGAGCATTTATGTTTAGTGAGTCTGCCAGATCAAAGGCAGTAGGGATGACCAGGGATGTTCTCTTGATAAGTGTTTGAATTGGTTAAAAAGCTACTTTTGGGTGTCAGGGAAAATGTATGGAGTAAAAAGTACATTATTTTKTTTTGGAAWGTAGGGAAGTAAAAGTAAAAGTTGCTAAAAATACAAATAGTAAAGAAAAGTACAGATACCCCCCCAAAAAACAACTTAAGTAGTAAATGAAAGTATTTTTTCTTAAGTACTTTACGTCACTGGTCTTATAACACTTATTACAGTAGAGGTTGACCAGCATTGCTCCCAAAGAGGCCCATGAATTAATGAATTACTCAGAATGTGTCCCAAATGGCACCCGAATCCCAATAGTGCACTATGTTTGAGTCCTATGGGTCTTGGTTAAAGGTACTGTAGTGCACAAAATACAGAATAGGTTGCCTTTTGGATGCAGCCACTGAATGGGAAATGGACAATGGATCCTTGTTGGGCCTCAAGAACAGCGATGATGCTATCGTTTCCCAGGCTCCTTCACTGCAATGCCTTTGGGATCAGAGTCGAGTTAGAAGAGTTTGGGGGTTCCCCCGGTTTGGAAAAGAGAAGATTCTCCTTCAAGAGTCACAAAAAGGGTATTTGCAAATGCATGGTGATACATCTTGCATCTTGGCTAAGTTCAAAGTCCGGTTGATGGCTGCCACAGGCCAATATCTGGTTCCAAGTGTCTGAAAGAATGCTCTTCTAAAAATACCACTCTGGAACCATATGAGTTCATACAGTATACAGTGCCACTGTCAACGTAGCATTCTGATCCTTTCTTTTGCTGTGAAACCCTTCAGTGCATTACTGTTTYTTTTGGATGATATTAAAAATAAGACTTAAAAAAATAAATATATATTGTTATTTAGCAGACACTCTTATCCAGAGCGACTTACAGGAGCAATTAGGGTTAAGTGTTTTGCTTAAGGGCACATCTTCTGTGTTTCTAACCAGCAACCTTTCAGTTACTGGCCCAACGCTCTAACCGCTAGGCTACCTGCTGCCTACTGTGAATACCTTTACCTGGAGTAAGATATTATATCATGCAGGAATACAATTCTAGCAAACTCCACATATTATCAGTAGACACAACCTTCAGACAATACAAATATGTTGTGTACATGTCTGTACACATGTGTACATGTCTGTACACATGTATCCACATTTGATCCTGTGCACGAGGTTTTGACAATCAGCAACGGTCAAAAAAAGAACACCTCATGACACAGAATTGGGAAAGTGCAAAGTAATTTTGCTTTACTGGTAAATCTAATCTTCAAACTCTGTCTTTACAATAAAGGCTACGAAGAAATGTGAGTCATTCAGCCACAATGACTCTCCCTGAAGGCTCATGCTTGGGTTGCTGAATAATACCTTCCAGCAGAGAGACAAGAAAAACCTTTAATCTTTCCATTTAGTCATAGCAATAATAATAACATTCATTCTGTGTCATTGACAATGTTTGTTATGTTATGACTGCCAAGGCTGTTGAATTATGAAACATACAGATATTATCCAACATTAAAACAATGTTGATATTATAATTAGCCTACAACAGTATAGCTCTCTCTTCTGTTATGAGGGTTGTATTCAGAGGGCTGCATTGAGGTCGGTAAAGCAGCCTGCAAATGTAGGTATTTTATGCCATCATTTCCAGGTCACCAGTGTCTGTGCTAACGATGATGTGCCTCTTTCAAWCTCATCATTTAAAAATCTGTCACCATATATCAGCAACACTTCTAAATTGCTTTGTCACCACGTGCATAACCGCTGTACCGTAATGACCCTTTGCATGTGTGTAAGTGTGGGAGTGTGTGTGGGAGGGGAGGGGTGTGTGGGAGTGTGTGTGGGAGGGGAGGGGTGTGTGGGAGGAGTCTGAGATCACTTTTGCATCCAACTCTTGCTGCAGCAGACAGAGACCTCGCAAGAAAAGGGGTGGCTGGAAAGGCGTATGGAAAATTGCACGATGCTATTCTTGCTCATGCACCCCACTGAAAGGCAGTGTTTATACTGAAACATATAATTTACCAAATGTAGTAAATGCGGATTCTTCATATTTTGTTGTTGTTGGGACATTCAAATATGTTATGTTGAGGAAAGAGGGGAGTTGTCCAGATCTGTTTTGCACTTTTAACCAGTTCAACGTCGCCTTGATCGCTGTGCAACCTCAAGTGCATTTTGAGACCCTGGAAATCTCTGGAACGCATGTAGCCCTCCCTGCTTCACGCATTTGACGGTTTTTGCCGAAGATATTTGTAGGCTAGGATACTTTGTGGTGTCGCGAGGCGAGGTGTATAGGTTTCCGTCATCTATTCCTAAAGAATCATGTCATCTCATACGAGAGTCAAGAAGGACAAGGAGATTATTGGGGATTACGAGACTCAAGTGAAAGGTTGGTATTTCCTAATCTAATTGCTTGTGTTTTGATGGTCTTCATTCAAAATGCTTTAAAATCGACCTAGACCCATGAAAAATTGCAAAGCTCTCATTTAAAACCCCAAAAGTAGGCTACGATTATGTCAGATCGTGATATGCATGTTCAAATACTTTTTTACCTGAACAAAGTATTATATTGCCTGCAAAAAAAGGGAATTAAGAATTTTCTATGCACTGCAAAAATGAACATGGACCAGAATGACGTGCTCTCTACTATTTATTGTTTCTGCTGTGAGGAATCACCATATTCAGAGAATTATTTAGATTTATTTCCAGATATTCGTTTTTAAACAACTCAAAAAACAGTAACAGTATGCAAATCTGGGAGCSAAATGAACGGCTCTTTATGTGATTCACCAAAAAGATCCGTTCAAAAAGATCCGTTCTTTCGCGAACGACCCATCGCTAGAGTAGACACTTGCATAACTTGCAATTCGAGAGTGAARGACATTGATGGCATCAACAGCATGTTTTTAGTTTATCTTGAACAGAAGCATTTCTTATGCGAATATTTTGGGCCGTTTTTTGTGAATATACATGGTCAGGAGGTCCCAGTAGCCAGATAAACATACATTTCCAACAGATAACTCTTATTCAACATAATTTGGTTAAAATCTCCGCACAATGCACTTTACGTGAGTAGGTCTACTAATGTATGGATACGATACTTCAGACATTCCGACAGAATAGTGAAAATGCATAACACCACATTATGCAGCATTAACATGTTAAACAATATGTGGCGAAAGTTATTCTTATCCTTAACAAGGGAAAGATTATAACGTGTGTGAGAGAGAGGTTAAGGACAGCAGCACGGCTCATTCAGATAGCTAGTCTCTCAAACCAAGGCCAGGTTGTCTTCATTTTAGAGAATGTGATACATTGAGATTAATTTTTCACTAACTGGTATTTTGACCAATCAGACCAGGTCGATAGGAGCCGTTGTGATTGCTGCGTTCATAACCAAGCTGGACGGTGGTAATTACCAGCTGTGACGTCGTAAATACCAGTTGGATGCATTCAAGTGCTTTGAACTCGTTGAGAAACGCCAATTGACAACAAGCCCTGTCAACCATAAACTAAAAGTACAGCTGTGATGCTTATAAACAAATGAAGGTGTTCAAAAACCATATTTGTAGATTGCTTTTTATAAATAWTMTTTTACATTTAACTGCCAAAAACGCTGCAATCGAGGTCATTTCCTAWGTAGGTGACGTCAGAGGTCAGCATGTGGGAGAAGAAGAAGCTCGGATGATAGATGAGCTTCCCACTAGTAATTACGAGTTGGAGGGGCGTTGAAGTGGAATTTTCCCAGTTGTATGTGGTAAATATCACCTTCCCACTTAGTTATGAAGACAGCATTAGTGTCTCAGAGACTAAAGGTCATGACCTCTGACCTGATCACAGTCTGCTCTGACCAATGCGGCGGATCATTATGATGATGCATCACCACCTTTTCACTTTAGGGTCATTTCAGTAGGATAATTCCTCTAATAATGATGTTGTTCCATATGATTTCAATCACTTTCTGACTGCACCCCTTTTGATTTAATCAAAACCTTCTATACCTGTTGGCSCAAGGTAGAAATGATCAGAAAGGGACTTTTTGGACCTGAATGCCAAAACATTCAGGAGATAGAGATGCTCTTTATTTAAAGTTTATAAACAGGGTTATCAAAATATTCTCAAATTTCTTGGGATTTTTTAGAAAATAATTTTTTGGGTCATTTTTTTAACRGTTAACGTCAATTATCTAAAAAAATGTTTGTGTTGTGCCCGTCATCGGTTGAGACACAGCATGCTCTAGAATACAGGGTGGGTGTCATTTCAATCATATAAATATAATTCATAGAATGGACCTCTCTTCAGACAACTGCGTTTTAGCTGGTACACCATTTAAATAGAAATTGAATTGAACATTTAATTTCCAATTACTATCAGAAACATGGCCACTGGTCCATCCACTGTCAAATGTCTATTGTATTACCTAAACTGTACAAAAATATAAATGCAACATGTAAAGTGTTGGTCCCATGTTTCATGAGCTGATATAAAAGATCACTGAAAGTTTCTATAAGCACAAAAAGCTTATTTCTCTCAAATTTTGTGCACAAATTTGTTTACATCCCTGTTAGTGAGCATTTCCCCTTTGCCAAGATAATCCATCCACCTGACAGGTGTGGTATATCAGGAAGCTGATTCAACAGAATGATCATTACACAGGTGCACCTTGTGCTGGGGACAATACAAGGCCACTCCAAAATGTGCAGTTTTGTCACACAGCACAATGCTATAGATGTCTCAAGTTTTGAAGGAGCATGCAATTGGCATGCTGACTGCAGGAATGTCCACTCGAGCTTTTGCCAGAGAATTYGATGTTAATTTCTCTACCATAAGCTGCCTCCAACATGGGTTTTAGAGAATTTGGCAGTATGTCCAACCGGACTCACAACCACAGACCACATTTATAGGGTTGTATGGGCAAGCGGTTTGTTGATGTCAATGTTGCGAACAGAGTGCCCCATGGTGGCGGTGGGGTTATGGTATTGGCAGGCATAAGCTATGGACAACAAACCAATTCTATTTTATTGGTGGCAGTTTGAATGCACAGCCATACCGTGACAAGATCCTGAGGCCCATCGTCATGCCATTCATCCGCTGCCATCACCTCATGTTTCAGCATGATAATACACGGCCCCATGTTGGAAGGATCTGTACACAATTCCTGGAAGCTGAAAATGTCCCAGTTCTTCCATCGCCTGCATACTCCAGACATGTCACCTATTGAGCATGTTTGGGATGCTCTGGATCAACATGTATGACAGCGTGTTCCAGTTCCCGCCAATATCCAACAACTTTTGCACAGCCATTGAAGAGGATTGGGGCAACATTCCACAGGCCACAATCACAACAACAACCAGATCAACCAGATCAACTCTATGCGAAGGAGATGTGTTGCACTGTATGAGGCAAATGGTGGTCACAGCAGATACTGACCGATTTTCTGATCCACTCCCCTACCTTTTAAAAAGAAAAACAGTATCTGTGACCAACAGATGCATATCAGTATCAACAGTCWTGTGAAATCCATAGATTAGGGCCTAATTTATTTATTTCAATTGACTGATTTCCTTATATGCACTGTAATTCAGTAAAATCTTTGAAATTGTTGTATGTTGCTTTTTATACATTTGTTCAGTATATTTCAATACCTTTCTTATGGAGGATTGACAGTTTAATTTATAACAATGGATTTTCCCACTTAAAGATGCACTATGCAGAAATCCCTCCACCATTTCCTGGTTGCTGAAGTTCGAATAGTCAGTATATGTAACAAAACAAGCAAGTATAGTGTAGAGCAGGGGTGTCAAACTCATTCCAAGGAGGGCCTAGTGTCTGCAGGTTTTTGGTTTTTCCTTTCAATAAAGCCCTAGACAACCAGGTGTGGGGAGTTCCTAACTAATTAGTGATGTTAATTCATCAATCAAGTACAAGGGAGGAGCGAAAACCCGCAGACACTCGCCCCCCGTGGAATGAGTTTGACACCTGTGGTGTAGAGCCTTCAAACTCTACGTTGGACCTCGAAGCCAGTTCCATTGCATTTTTTCATTGTTTCCCTGTAATCAGGGACTGATTTAGACCTGAGACACCAGGTGTGTGCAATTAATTATCAGGTAGAACAGAAAACCAGCAGGCTCTGGACCGCATAGGGTAAGAGTTCAATATCCCTGGTGTAGAGAATCATTGTACCATCTAAACTGCTGTGAAATATCTTTTCCACAACTCAAAATATTGTATTTTCAATTGTTTGAAGCTGGTGTACAAAACCGAAAGTAAAAGATGCAAAAACTACATTTAATAAACGGGAAGCATAAAATTTGCGGAAATAGAATAGATCTACTGCTTCTCAGACTTGCTTTCAATGAGACTGACAAATCTATAACTCACATTTCCATGTAAGTTACATATTGCAGCTTTAAGTCAACATTCTGTGATGTGTGGAACCCCAACCATCTTTGTGGTACCATTTGAAAGTAGACATTTTTAATTGTATTCACATGTTAATACATCTTTTAGCAAAAACATGATACCCACCCTGTATTCAAGAGTATGCTGTGTCTCAACCGATGGTGGGCACAAGACAAACACCTCAGATTATGTAAAATAGGGTCTTTTCTACAATATATATGATCATGAAAAACATCTGAGTTTAGGTTTTTAGATAATTGACTTTAAACAAACAAAAAATAAAAATTTGTGTTAAACTTTTTTTCTCATTTGACAACCCAGTTTGTAAGTTTTAAATAATGTGAAAGSTTAACTGTTTCTATTTTCCAGTGATGAAGACAGGTCTCATGAAGGGGTAAGGTATGCAACATGAGTCAATCTTGAGCACCTCTATCTCCTGAATATTTTGGCGTTTAGGTCCAAAAAGTCACTTTCTGACCACTTCTACCATGGGCAAACATATATGGAAAGTATGTTCAAATCACAAGGGGTAGAGTCAGAAAGTGATTGAAGTCATATGGAACGACCCAATGTCCATCTTTTCAAATGTTATTTGTCACATGCGCTGAATACAACAGGTGTAGTAGACCTTACAGTAAAATGCTCACTTACAAGACCTTAACCAACAATGAGTGTTAAGTAAAAAATTGAGAATAAAAGTAACAAATAATTAAACGGCAGCAGTAAAATAACAATAGCGAGGCTATATGCAGGTGGTACAGAGTCAATGTGCGGGGGCACCGGAGAGTCGAGGTAATTGAGGTAATATGTACATGTAGGTAGAGTTATTAAGGTGAGTATGCATAGATAATAACAGAGTAGCAGCAGCATAAAAGAGGGGTCTGGGTAGCCCTTTGATTAGCTGTTAAGGAGTCTTATGGCTTTGGGATAGAAGCTGTTAAGAAGCCTTTTGGACCTAGACTTGGCTCTCCGGTACCACATGCCATGTGGTAGCATAGAGAACAGTCTATGACTAGGGTGGCTGGAGTCTTTGACCATTTTTAGGGCCTTGCTCTGACACCGCCTGGTATAGAGGTCCTGGATGGCAGGAAGCTTGGCCCAAGTGATGTACTGGGCCGTACGCACTACCCTCTGTAGTAGAGGTCGACCAATTATGATTTTTCAATGCCGATACCGATTATTGGAGGACCAAAAAAAGCCGATACCGATTAATCAGCCGATTTAAAAAAATAAATAATAATAATAATAATATTTTTTTATTTTATATATATATACACACATTTTATAAATGTATTTATTTATTTATTTGTAATAATGACAATTACAACAATACTGAATGAACACTTTTATTTGAACTTAATATAATACATCAATCAAATCAATTTAGCCTCAAATAAATAATGAAACATGTTCAATTTGGTTTAAATAATGCAAAAAACAAAGTGTTGGAGAAGAAAGTAAAAGTGCAATATGTGCCATGTAAAAAAGCTAACGTTTAACTTCCTTGCTCAGAACATATGAAAGCTGGTGGTTCCTTTTAACATGAGTCTTCAATATTCCCAGGTAAGAAGTTTTAGGTTGTAGTTATTATAGGAATTATAGGACTATTTCTCTCTATACCATTTGTATTTCATATACCTTTGACTATTGGATGTTCTTATAGGCACTATAGTATTGCCAGTGTAACAGTATAGCTTCCGTCCCTCTCCTCGCCCCTACCTGGGCTCAAACCAGGAACACATCCAAAACAGCCACCCTCGAAGCATCGTTACCCATAGCTTCACAAAAGCCGCGGCCCTTGCAGAGCAAGGGGAACAACTACTCCAAGTGTCAGAGCGAGTGATGTTTGAAACGCTATTAGCGCGCACAACACTAACTAGCTAGCCATTTCACATCGGTTACACCAGCCTAATCTCGGGAGTTGATAGGCTTGAAGTCATAAACAGCGCAATGCTTGAAGCAATGCGAAGAGCTGCTGGCAAACGCACGAAAGTGCTGTTTGAATGAATACTTACGAGCCTGCTGCTGCCTACCATCGCTCAGTCAGACTGCTCTATCAAATATCAAATCATAGACTTAATTATAACATAATAATAACACAGAAATACGAGCCTTAGGTCATTAATATGGTCAAATCCGGAAACTATCATTTCGTAAATAAAACGTTTATTCTTTCGGTGAAATACGGAACCGTTCCGTATTTTATCTAACGGGTGGCATCCATYAGTCTAAATATTCCTGTTACATTGCACAACCTTCAATGTTATGTCATAAAATTCTGGCAAATTAGTTCGCAACGAGCCAGGTGGCCCAAACGGTTGCATATACCCTGACTCTGCGTACAATGAACGCAAGAGAAGTGACACAATTTCCCTAGTTTAATATTGCCTGCTAACATGAATTTCTTTTAACTAAATATGCAGGTTTAAAAATATATACTTCTGTGTATTGATTTTAAGGAAGGCATTGATGTTTATGGTTGGGTACATTCGTGCAACGATTGTCCTTTTTTTGCAAATGCGCTTTTGTTAAATCATCCCCCGTTTGGCGAAGTTGGCTGTCTTTGTTAGGAAGAAATAGTCTTCACAGTTCGCAACGAGCCAGGCGGCCCAAACTGCTGCATGAACCCTGACTCTGTTGCACAGAACGCAAGAGAAGTGACATAATTTCCCTAGTTAAAATAAATTCATGTTAGCAGGCAATATTAACTAAATATGCAGGTTTCAAAATATATACTTGTGTATTGATTTTAAGAAAGGCATTTTAGTAGGAATCATTGTAGGCTATGATTCAATGATAAATTAACAGGCACCGCATCAATTATATGCAACGCAGGACAAGCTAGATAAACTAGTAATATCATCAACCATGTGTAGTTAACTAGTGATTATGTTAATATTGATTGTTTTTTATAAGTTTAATGCTAGCTAGCTCCTTACCTTGGCTCCTTGCTGCACTCGCATAACAGGTAGTCAGCCTGCTTCGCAGTCTCCTCGTGGAGTGCAATGTAATCGGCCATGATCGGTGTCCAAAAATGCCGATCACCGATTGTTATGAAAACTTGAAATCGGCCCTAATTAATCAGCCATTCCGATGAATCGGTCGACCTCTACTCTGTAGTGCCTTATGGTCGGAGGCCGAGCAGTTGCCATACCAGGCAGTGATGCAACCAGTCAGGATGCTCTCGATGGTGCAGCTGTAGAAACATTTGAGGATCAGAGGACCCATGCCAAATCTTTTCAGTCTCCTGAGTGGGAATAGGCTTTGTCGTGCCCTCTTCACGACTGTCTTAGTGTGTTTGGACCATGTTAGTTTGTTGGTGATGTGGACACCAAGGAACTTGAAGCTCTCAACCTGCTCCACTACAGCCCCGTAGATTCGAACGGGGGCGTGCTCGGTCCTCCTTTTCCTGTAGTCCACAATCATCTCCTTTGTCTTGATCACGTTGAGGGAGAAGTGGTTGTCCTGGCACCACACGGCCATGTTTCTGACCTCCTCCCTAAAGGCTGTCTCGTTGTTGGTTATCAGGCCTACCACTGTTGTGTCATCGGCAAACTTGATGATGGTGTTGGAGTCGTGCTTGGCCGTGCAGTCATGAGTGAACAGGAAGTACAGGAGGGGACTGAGCACGCACCCCTGAGGGGCTCCAGTGTTGAGGATCAGCGTGGCGGGTGTGTTGTTACCTACCCTCACCACCTGGGGGTGGCCGTCAGGAAGTCCAGGATCCAGTTGCAGAGGGAGGTGTTTTGTCCCAAGATCCTTAGTTTAGTGATGAGCTTTGAGGGCACTATGGTGTTGAACGCTGAGCTGTAGTCAATGAACAGCATTCTCACATAGGTGTTCCTTTTGTCCAGGTGGGAAAGGGCCATGTGGAGTGCAGTAGAGATTGCATCATCTGTGGATATGTTGGGGTGGTATGCAAATTGGAYTGGGTCTAGGGTTTCTGGTTAAGGTGTTGATGTGAGCCATGACCAGCCTTTCAACCAAAGAATTAAGAAAATTATGATATTCAAAAGGAAAATCTACATTTAGGCAGGTTAGCTTAGTGTTCTTGGGCACAGGGACTATGGTGGTATTACAGACTCGGACAGGGAGAGGTTGAAAATGTCAGTGAAGACACTTGCCAGTTGGTCAGCGCATGCTCGTAGTACACGTCCTGGTAAACCATCTGGTCCTGCGGTCTTGTGAATGTTGACCTGTTTAAAGGTCTTACTCACATCGGCTGCAGAGAGAGTGATCACACAGTCATCCGGAACAGCTGATGCTCTCATGCATGTTTCAGTGTTACTTGCCTCGAAGCGATGAGAAGAGAGCTTTCGACGAGATGTCTTGAGGAGACAGTGAAAGAACCAGGGATGTCCTTTTTAATCAATAACGTTCTATAATGTTTGGCCCCGGAGTAAGTTTATTTTACATCATCTTCTTTAATTTTCAGACTCATAAATAAAAATGTGTTAGTGCTGGAACTATAGAGGGTCTGACTGGGGAATCTCTCTCTCTCTCCCGGCAAACAGTTCAGAAACGCCATAAATAATGTATGTTGTCAGCATGAATTATGGAACCATGAAATGGTTTTAGTGTCTCTCTGCTGATGCTAAATACAGTATGTGAATGCATCCCAAATGGCACTCTATGCCCTACATAATGCACTACTTTAGGGTGCCATTTGGGACGCAACCTGTGACTGTAGAAGATGGGACCACCAAAACTCATGGAGGAGATTGAGAGAGAACTAGTAAGGGAGGAGTGTGTATGTACAGTAACCGTATCAGAACCGACAGACGTACAGCGTGGAACGCATCCTGCAGCCTGGGTTTAGGTGCCTAATTTGAGACACTCTGTTTTTCAGCTAACTCCATTTTGAACTCGATTTCCAACAGTCTGACTGACTGAGCCAGCCCTCATACCCCCTTCATTCCTATAATCTGTCTTAAATCAACCCAGCAGAGTTGAATATATTGTAGCTGGTTGTAGATCTTTCTCCTGCTCTCCGCTAAAACCGATGGCTTCTCCAAGTTGACACATTAAGAGGATGAAGGTACAGTACATCCTCTTGATCACGTACCTGCCAATTAGCATACACTTTTACCCATAGCCACTTACATTATAGTGAGTGCATACATGTTTAGTAAGTGTATGTGATCCCTGCAATAATTGAACTTACAACCTTGGCATTGCTATAGCCATGCTCTTACCAACCAAGCCGCACAGGCCCACATATAGAATCCTCTACCCTCCAACCTGTTTGTAGAAGAATAGAAAAGGCAGGCAATATAGCCCTCAAGACAAGTGGCTGATGAATTCCACAACTAAATAGTCTGATACATGCCACAATGGAGCCCCTCTGTTAGACATGTTTCTAACAAACAACATCCCACACACTTTTTGTCAGTCAATCTACCTTGTACTGAAGTAAGAAATCCAGTGATCTTTGCTCACAACTAAAAGGTAAGATGCTGTGTCAAGCAGATGCCAGACACGTGTATTATCCTACTTGGATTGAAATATTGTAACTCATTTTAGACTGTGCTTGCAGCAAAGAGCAAACACTGAAACCCTTTTATCCCCCCTGGAGCAGGGTGTGACCATAGTGCATCATGAAGAAACGAAGCTGCTCTCACTGCTTTTTAATGAGAAATGGATCTACACACTGCAGCATGTTGCTGTAGTCTGCTGAAGTCTTGGTTGGCTCTTTGTGTGTGTGTGCATGCATGTGTGTCTATGCCTGCGTTCATACATGTCTGTGTACGTGCATGTGAGTGCGTGTGTATTCACGGCAGTGTGTGTGCGATAGGGCCATCACAGCTGAGAGGACGTCTCAGTTTCAGGAAAAGCTTTTAAGCTGACAGCTTAAGCTCGTTTGCAAGGCTGTCTGGGATCAGTTCAGTTGGGAGTTATAAGGGCTATACTCTGGCATCGGGGTCTAATAGTGCTGAGTAGGTAGCTGACTAAACAACATTTACTGTAGTGCAGTCAGCCAGCAGCCCTTTATTGCTGTCTATTTCCAGGCCTGCAGCAGATTTCTGGACATAGATTCTTTCTTGGTTGCCTGGTCTCAGATCTGTTTGTGCCGTCTTGCCAACTCCTTCGGTCATTGTCACGGCTCCAACATGGACCGTATGAGTTGGAGAGACAGATCTGGAACCAGGCTACTTTCTTGGGAGAATTTGACTTGAACATACCATAGGGTGGCGCACAATTGGRCCGGCGTCGTCCGGGTTAGGGGAGGGTTTGGCCGAGGTAGACCGTCATTCTAAATAAGAATTTGTTCTTAACCGACTTAACCGACTAGTTAAATAAAGGTTGTGGTGGGGAGTCGACTCCAAAATAATCGATTCCTCGACTCCTTGCCTGTCGACTCCCATTTCTGGGTGTCAAGCTTCAGTATTTTTGCAATTGAGAAAACTAGTTGCCTTAGGCTACTTCCCGAGAATACTAACTCTCGCAACTTTTACAGCAAAGAAAGAGAGAGCTAGCGAGGGGAGGGGAGGGGCACAGCCAGGCATCGGTAGGCATGTTGGCTACCAGGCAGACAGTCAGAACCGTGCATCGGTAATCAAAAGATGTATAGGCTATTGCAYTGCTGTATCTCTCAATTTCTTGGCTTGCAATGTTTCGCGCAAGTTCACTAAAGTACGGGCTATCAATTAAGTTTTTGGAAATGGCAAAGTTCCCTTTATCATCCATAAACGCATGTTAAATYCAAATGCAGTTCAGCAGCTCAAATCAGCAGGATGGGGGCATTGTTATTAGGAGGGACATCTACCGTGGATCGCTAAAATGATGATTATGATCACACTTCATCAATTTAAATATTAATGGGGACACCTATACATTTGGCAGCCAAGCTCGAGTTGTCAGTGTATAGCCTATAATTATCATTTAGACATGACTGTGAGTGCGCG
>NC_036838.1:27508943-27576146 GCF_002910315.2 Salvelinus sp. IW2-2015
CGAAGCGAGGCGGCCATCTCTTTTCGGCGCCGGAAGTATTAGGGGTTGTGCGGACGGGACATCTCCCTCCTACCTATTAGGAGGGACATCTACCGTGGATTGCTAAAATGATGATTATGATCACACTTCATCAATTGAAATATTAATGGGGACACCTATACATTTGGCAGCCAAGCTCGAGTTGTCAGTGTATAGCCTATAATTATCATTTAGACATGACTGTGAGTGCGCGGCATCATCCCATGGGATCTGTCAAGGCTGCGCACAGCGGAAATATCACTGAAATATTCTAGTTCCTACAGATCACCTTCTATATTCAAACAAAATTAGGCCTTCTGTAGGCTAAGTTTATGAGGACATGTGCAGCATCATGCTCATGTCAGTCCTCTGGAATGCAAATGTAGTCTTCCTAGTAGGAGACTGCAATAATGAGGTGGTGTGTACGTATCCGTTTTGGTCGTCGAGCATGAGTCGTGCACCAAAAATCCTGGAGTCAAGCACCACTACTTGAACAGAGTGTTGAAGGACCAACCAACTTTCCGTAACCATGTCGAAGAGTCAATGCTGTTAAACCTATAATAACTGCGTTGACAGGTCATGACCGATGACATCATTATTTACCTTGTCATGACACTGGCTGTGGTATGTTGTCCAACCGCTCATTAACCTAGTCACTTCCTATGAAGGATGTGTCAACTATTYGTATGCGTCAGAATGAACCAAAACTAACCTCCATTAATGGTGTCGTGTGAAAATGTTAATGAAGAAGAGTTCACAAGTCGCACCACCGCCTTTATACACCTGCCCATGATCCTTTACACAGACAATCAAATTTACTCATGATCAAATGATCAAAACATCTATTAAAATGTCTTTAGTCCTTGAAGCATCTTGGTGATTTTATTACAGTAGATTTATTAGAATAATATTACCAATCATTTTTATTTTCAGATGGATATTTTTATTAACCTTTTATTTAACTAGGCAAGTCAWATTCTTATTTACAATGATGGCCTACCCCGGCCAAACCAGGACGACGCTGGGCCAATTGTGCGCCGRCCTATGGGACTCCCAATCACAGCCGGATGTGATACAGCCTAGATTCAAACCAGGGACCGTAGTGACACCTCTTGCACTGAGATGCAGTGCCTTAGACTGCTGTGCCACTCGGGAGCCCTAATATACAGTATAGTACATTACAATACAGTGTGATTTATCCAGCAGGTAAAGCGGTCAGACTGGAATAGACCACAGTTCTTTGTTCTGTGCATAGCTACTGATGTCTTTGTATGAGCGTATGTATGGTTGACACTGTGCATGAATGTTTATTGAATTACTCAGCCTGTTTTCATATTCATGTCCTATAGTAGCTGGCTATACTAGCCAGACTTGAGAAAACAGTTTGATGTGTTTGAAGTGGAACCCAGCTGCAATCTGTTAACTGACCTTGGTTTGCATCCATACACATATTTCCATGCGTTTGAAAGAATCTCAATGGATCAGCTCGACTACAATTCAGTCACAGGCCATTAAACAAACCTCTAGATGCACTGCAGCAAGGCACTGCTGTTTACCCTCATCTACCCCTTCTACCCCCCATTCCTTCTCAACTGGAAAGTAAAACCCACTGAATGAGGTTTGATTGACCTGGATCATGGACCATTTCCCCTCCCTCTGTCATTAGACTCATTTGGAGTCCGTCCATTTAGGTCTTATGCTTAAATGCTTCATTTGGTTGGATCTAATTTGATGCATAAACAATTATTAGCCAGATAATGATAATTGTGTGTAAAAAAACAAACAAGTTAAACCCACAGGCCTAAAAATGGACCAGCCTATCTGGCATTTGTCTGAAATGCCAGATGTCTAGTCCGTCCCTGTGTGGCATTGAAGTATGGTGCGCAATGTGTTAGTAAGTGAAGGTATGCTAGCCTATTATTTACAGTAGTCACAGAGGAAGACATTATTGCAGTTTTAATTTCATTTGATCTGTCTAGGAGAAGAAGACGCATGAGAAGGTGTGTGTGTGTGTGTGTGTGTGTGTGTGTGTGTGTGTGTGGCCTGTTCCTCCTCTCTGTCTCCACCGTAAAATACATTTATTGCAGTAGATCTGCATTCCATGACTGTCTGGGTTGGTTGACGCCCCTCTGCTAATCAGTATTCATCATGAAGAAAAAATGCTTTGACCTTTCACTGTCATGAGATCATGACAGTGTAAGCAATAATGTAGCCTGATTCCCAGATCCGTTTTTTGTCTGTCTTGTAAACACTTGTGGTGTTTGGCGTGACAATTACCATAGGAGTTGGCAAGACTGCACAAAGAGATCTTGGACCAGGCTAGTAATAATGCCTCAACCCCCTCACCCCATGTTCCACCCACCCTGTGTGATATCCTTTCACCCCTCTCCGTTTTCTCTCTCTCCTTCTGCACTTCTGCTTTTGTCTTCTATGGTAATAACAACAACGCTTATTGCAAAAATCAGCTACAGATTAAGGCAGAATTGTGTGTCGAGACACATCTAGACATAGGAAATCAATGTGAGGTGATTGTTATGGCCATCATAGCTGAGCCCAGTCTGTCTGTCGCCACCCTTTCCTCCTGTCGACCTCTATCTCTGTCCGTCTCTGCCCCTGTCACTGGCTGGATGCTGATGCCCTCATTAAAGCCATTTGTTTCCACAGAGTGAGATAGAGACATTGGAGGATTACAGCGAGACATAGAGATGCATTTGTGAATTCAACCAAAGGGTGTGTAAAGACATGCCATAGCAATTACGGCTCACCCGAGACAAGCGTTCACAGGAAACTGCCTTGCTTTGTGCCAACTGATGTCGGAGTGTGCGCCTGTGTAAGGACGCATGTGACCAGCCACGCGTGGATAACAGCAGAGAGAGAGAGAGAGACAAGCCCAGAGACAGTGCCACTCACTCAGCCCCCCCCCACCCTGTCCAGAATCAGGGAACATCCCGCGAGAGAGGAGGGAGAGGTGCATTATAATAATAATAACAGTCCCGCTCTAAATGCGTCTGCTACCTACCTAATGGACAGTGTTACAGAGGGGAATCAAACACTGAACTGACTGAATAGGTTCTGCTATTACAGTAATAGATATATTTATAGAGACACTGGTTATGGCCATTGTGATAGAAATCACCTCCTAATTGGGAAAATTCCTCTGTATATGTTAGCACATTTGTTCTGTAGCTGTATATCTACATCATAGCACCCCTGCTGCGGTAGCACCTGCATTGCGTAAAAAAATACATGTAACTATATCCACACAAATCCCAACTGCTTGTGTCTGTGCGCCTTTGTGTGTGTGATGTGAAACAACAACTGTACATATCCACGAACTTAGCACAAAGCAGGATCAATGAGTTAGCCAGCTAACTTTGATAAGCAACCAGAAATAACTATTGATTTTATGCTTCATTAAAAAAGCTAAACTAAAGGGACTTTCACACTAAAATGGTTTGTTGCGTTTCTTTTCGGAACTCTGGTGAGTTTACCCCTTAGTTCGGTTTGTTCTATCTGCACTAAACAAATCACCTTGGTTCGCTCAAAAAGGGTGGTCTCTGTCCGATTTAAATTATTTTCATGGTGCGGTTCGCTGCCAGTGAGAATGCAGTCCGGACCAAACACAGGAAAATAACCAGAGTTGCATATTATTATTGGTTGTTTGACTGTGAACATTTGATGAAATCATAACTTGAGAGCTCTGAAACATTCTGTGACTAGCAGCACATTTAGCATTTAGCGGGTAGTGTTGCTCTGCCTTGCATGCTACCTCAGTGACGCCCCTGCCCCATGCGAGTCTCAGGCTCAGCTGGCTCCAGTTGACAGCACCCGGTTAGGGCCTCCAACCAGGGTTATGGGAAACTTTAGGGTAGACTGGGCTCTCAAARCCTGGCAGGCAGCCAGTCTAGGAGATGGACAAATCCAATTACAAAGCCACACGTCCTCAAAGGCTGACCAAGCGGATACAGGAGTCCCATCTCCCAAACGTCTGGAAAGGCYGATGAAGGCGGCAACTGWTAACTGSCGAAATTGTATGCACTCACTACTGTAAATGACTCTTGTGCAGTCTTGCTAAATTACTAAAATGTATATTTATGAGTGCATCCTATGCAGATTAGGGGAGATGGGGACTATACCAGGGAAATAGGCTACTGAATATAGCCTATTCACATCGCAGTCAGAGGCTATTGGGCAGTGTCCTCCCACATGTTGGAAGACCAAAGCGAAGGTAACTACTACCAATTGGATCCCCCGAAATTGGGGAGAAAAAAGGGGTAAAATATATATATTTTTAAATAAACACTTTCAAAGCAGAATTACTTTCCCATTGTTCCTCAACTGTAGTGTATGATATACCATTTTCTAGCTCTGAGTCTCTACTTTCATCCAATGTAAAAAATAAAAAAATAAATGAAAAAAGAACACTTTCAAATTTTGCTGCATAAGACTGAATCGAGCCGGTCAGTCACATATGAAGATTGGGACACGCAAGTGATGCTTCATGATAATCATAAATTGATTTATCCTTAGTGTTATTGTCCAATAAACAAATAACTTGGATGGACACGTGGTATTGTTTCGGAATTTTGGTTCGTTTGACATTTGAGATGTGGAACCAACCAAACCAAATTTAAAAAATACAATGTAACAAATAGTCTAACTCAAACAATAGCTCAAAATTATGTTTGAAAACGACATTCAATGTCTTTTCGTTTGTTAAATCAATTAGACCATGCCCATTTCAAGCTTATCTTTCTACAAAATAAAATGTTTTATCAGAATATTTAGAAAAGTGAGCTGACTAACTCCATAATCCTGCTTTTTGGTATACCCCCTCTGAGGCTTTCTTTCTTGTTTTTCATATTTCGCTGTGGTTTTAAACCGGTTTCTGGGGGTAATTCATATTTGGGTCCAGAGCTGTAGCCACTGAGCTTTTATTGAGGAAAACAAACACCTGGCCCAGAATTCAACAGCAGATGGGTTAATTGACATCTCACTGACTGGGCTCTGGAACATCTGAGTCATTTTGGCAAAATACATTAGCTACCAATTAAAAAAAAAAAAACTCTAACTACAGTGATGCCTGACTAAACTAAACAGAGCACATGTTTAATTCTAAGATGGAAACATCGAGCCATACATGCTTATGACAAGTAATTTGTACAACACATTATAATACATTATACCTGCAGGCTTGAAGTAAAGTCAATGTTACCAAAATATAGCTATTTATTCACCTTTCCTACAAGACTGCAGCTTTTAGAGCATAGTTGTAGATCAGTGGAGGCTCCTCAGAGAACAAAGGGGAGGTCCATCCTCAGTGAATTTCATAAAAATAGTTAAACATTAAAGTTATCCTTTTTAGACAAAAGTATACTAAATATGCCACCAAATAATTGATTACAACACACTTTTGCAATGAAGGTCTACAGTAGCCTCAACAGCATTCTGTAGGGTAGCACCATGGTGTAGCCGGAGGACAGCTGATTTCCGTCCTCCTGTGGGTACATTGACTTCAATACAAAACCAAGGAGGCTCATGGTTCTCACCCCATTCCATAGACTTAAACAGTAATTATAACAACTTCCGGAGGTGCAACCTGTGCATCGATTCTGTATGGGTTTCAAGGGCCGTCCTGTAACTTTGTAGAGGCCTGSAGCATCCAGAGAACTGTGCACAAACTGCACATAGAGTACCATCCTTCCATAGCCTTTACTGACCATAAATAACTAGAGCTAGGGCTCTAGGAAGAGAAGGCAAACATCATGAGGCTATTATCTTGATCACACTGATAACATTATAGTATCAAACAGTCATTTTGATCCTGTCATAGAGTGAATTCTTAATGGCACCCTATTACCTATATGCGCCTTGGTCAAAAGTGTTGCACTATGTGGACGATCCCATGCCAGCGGGAGCGGYAAATATTTTTGGTATCTCAGATTGTTCTCGCAATTATTACATAGATACCTCATTGAGAGGAAGGATGTTTGAAATGCTTTTTGGGCATTTCCACGGCAACAGAATTACGCTTTTACTCTCTTTTTACACTTTTTAAAACTGTATGTAAAACAAAAAACATTTCAAAGTTTAACAAACCATACAACTCTATGTACAAGGACTACTTTTAACATTTCCACTGACATTTTTTACAAAAACTAATTGAGTAGAAGAACAGTGGAGATGCAAACTTTGGTAACGGAATTATGGTAAAATCTCCCTCAGTTTGTGAATACGTTTTCCCAAAACTCTTAAATATCGGCTCCAAATTAAGATTCGAAGATGTCTGCAGAAAGAATGGGTTATCAGCTATGACATGGCACCTTGAGTTTGAAAAATACATTTTGTTTGTTGAACTACAGTAAGTGAAGTGGTTTTACACSTGGTAATTGAATTACGGTACCGGAATTATGTCGTGGGTGCCTGATCTGTTCTACACAGAAATGCATAATTAAGGATATGAATTCTTCTCATGTTTCACAAGTTTGGGCATCACAGCGCAACACAGCAGAGCACAGTGCAGTACAATACAGCAGAGTAGAGTATAGTTCAGGACAGTAGAGTGCAGTACATCGCATCGTAGAATAATAGTGAAGATGAACTATGAAATAACAAATATGGAATAAWGTKGTAACCAAAAAAGTGTTAAACAAAARAAAGATTTTAGATTCTTCAAAGTAGCCACCCTTTGCCTTGATGACAGCTTTGCACYCTCAACTAGTTTCATGAGGAATGCTTTTCTAACAGTCTTGAAAGAGTTCCCACATATGCTGAGCATTTGTTGGRTGCTTTTCATTTACMCTGCGYTCGAACTCATCAAAAACCATCTCAATTGGGTTGAGGTCGGTGATTGTGGAGGCCAGGTRATCTYATGCAGCACTCCATCACTCTCTTTCTTGGTCAAATAGCCCTTACACAGCCTGGAGGTGTGTTGGGCCATTGTCCTGTTGAAAAACAAATGATAGTCCCACTAAGCGCAAACCAGATGGGATGGCGTATCGCTGCAGAATGCTGTGGTAGCCCTGCTGGTTCAGTGTCTTGAATTCTAAATAAATSACTGACAGTGTCACCAGCAAAGCACCCCCACACCATTACACCACCTCCTCCATGCTTCTCTTAGTAGTGGTTTCTTTGCAGCAATTCAACCATGAAGGCCTGATTTCAAGCAGTCTCCTCTGAACAGTTGATGTTGAGATGTATCTGTTACTTGAACTCTTGAAGCATTTATTTGGGCTGAAATCTGAGGTGCAGTTWACTCTAATTAACTTATTCTCTGCAGCAGAGGAAACTCTGGGTCTTCCTTTACTGAGGCAGTCCTCATGAGAGKCAGTTTCATCATAGCGCTTGATGGTTTTTGCGACTGCACTTGAAGCAACTTTCAAAGTTATTGAAATTTTCAGTGTTGTCAAAGTAATGATGGACTGTTGTTTCTCTTTGCTTATTTCAGCTTTTCTTGCCATAATATGGACTTGGTCTTTTACCAAATAGGGCTATCTTCTGTATACCACCCCTACCTTGTCACAACACAACTGATTGGCTCAAACACATTAAAAAGGAAAGAAATTCCACAAAGAACTTAYAGAGAGAGAATGTTTTCTWAGACTCCTTTTCCATCTGTTTATCCAGAAATCCAAACCTTTACTTATGCCAAATTTTGAAGATGGAAKAWTTTTMAAAAATGTATTTATGCCTTCATTTCGCAAAAATATAAACTCTTAGCTTTCATTTTACARCCAATTGGAAATTCATGTTGGTGCTCGTGGGTCCTTTTGGATGGAAATACCCTTTAAGTGGAAATTTTAGGATTTTTTTTTGCATCCTGGAAGACCCGATAATCTMTGACCCCGTACATGATACAGAACAACATCTTGGTATCATTGAACTTCTTTTAGTGTTCTCTAAAATATTTCACATTCATTTATTCAACATTAAAAGTATTAATATCTCAAAACGACCCTTTTTGATTTTGTTAATTTTAAGACATTGTATGGAACTATATACTCCACAAGTACAGTGAATTCCAGAGTGGMCTTTCTGCAATTTCTGAAGGTATGATACATTTTATGAGCACCACCAACACAGTGAATTCGCACTGAGCTAAAGGGTAGAGCTACCGCTTTCAAGGTGCGGGACTCTAACCCGGAAGCTTATAAGAAATCCTGCTATGCCCCCTGACGAACCATCAAACAGGCAAAGCGCCAATACAGGACTAAGATTGAATRGTACTACACCGRCTCCGACACTCGTCTTATGTGGCAGGGCTTGCAAACTATTAGACTACAAAGGGAAGCACAGCCGCGAGCTGCCCAGTGACACAAGCCTACCAGACGAGCTAAATCACTTCTATGCTCGCTTCGAGGCAAGKAACACTGAGGCATGCATGAGAGCATCAGCTGTTTCGGACGACTGTGTGATCACGCTCTCCGTAGCTGACGTGAGTAAGACCTTTAAACAGGTCAACATTCACAAGGCTGCGGGGCCAGACGCATGTGCTGACCAACTGGCAGGTGTCTTAAATGACATTTTCAACATGTCCCTGATTGAGTCTGTAATACCAACATGTTTCAAGCAGACCACCATAGTCCCTGTGCCCAAGAACACTAAGGTAACRTGCCTAAATGACAACCGACCTGTAACACTCACMTCCGTAGCCATGAGTGCTTTGAAAGGCTGGTAATGGCTCACATCAACACCATTATCCTAGAAACCCTAGACCCACTCCAATTTGCATACCGCCCCAACAGATCCACAGATGATGCAATCTCTATTGCACTCCATACTGCCCATTCCCACCTGGACAAAAGGAACACCTAATGTGAGAATGCTATTCATTGACTACAGCTCAGCGTTCAACACCATGTTACCCTCAAAGCTCATCACTAAGCTAAGGATCCTGGGACTAAACACCTCCCTCTGCAACTGGATCCTGACTCCTGACGGGCTGCCCCAGTGTGAGGGTGGTAGCAACACATCTGCCATACTGATCCTCAACACTGGAGCCCCCCCAGGGGTGCGTGCTCAGTCCCCTCCTGTACTCCCTGTTCACCACAACTGCATGGCAGCACGACTCCAACACCATCATTAAGTTTGCAGACGACACAACAGTGGTAGGCCTGATCACCGACAACGATGAGACAGCCTATAGGGAGGAGGTCAGAGACCTGGCCGGGTGGTGCCAGAATAACAACCTATCCTCAACGTAATCAAGACTAAGGAGATGATTGTGAACTACAGGAAAAGGAGGACCGAGCACGCCCCCTTCTCATCAAACAGGCTGTAGTGAGCAGGTTGTGAACTTCAAGTTCATTGGTGTCCACATCACCAACCACTAGAGTGGTCCAAGCACACAAGACAGTCGTGAAGAGGGTACGAGAAAGCCTATTCCCCCTCAGGAAACTAAAAGATTTGCATGGGTCCTGAGATCCTCATAAAGTTCTACAGCTGCAACATCGAGAGCATCCTGACTGGTTGCATCACTGCTGGTATGGCAATTGCTCGCCTTTGACCGCAAGGCACTACAGAGGGTAGTGCATACGGCCCAGTACACACTGGGCTAAGCTGCCTACCATCCAGGACCTCTACACCAGGCGGTGTCAGAGGAAGGCCCTAAAAATTGTGCAAAGACCCCAGCCACCCCAGTCATAGACTGTTCTCTCTACTACCACATGACAAGCGGTACGGCTTGTCATGACGGTAGTAGAGAGAACAGTCTATGACTGGCTTCTCAACAGTTTTTACCCCCAAGCCATAAGACTCCTGAACAGGTAATCAAATGCCTTTCCGGACTATTTGCATTGTGTGCAACCCCTCTTTTACACTGCTGTACTCTCTGTTATCATACAGTTAATGTCGAAGTACATACACTTAGGTTGGAGTCAATAAAACTTGTTTTTCAACCACTCCACAAATTTCTGTTAATTAGACAATCCACTTTGTGCATGACAAGTAATTTTTCCAACAATTGTTTACAGACAGTTTATTTCACATATAATTCACTGTATCACAATTCCAGTAGGTCAGAAGTTTACATAACCCTAAGTTGACTGTGCCTTTAAACAGCTTGGAAAATTCCTGAAAATGATGTCATGGCTTTAAAGCTTCTGATAGGCTAATTGACATCATTGATGTCCTCAATTGGAGGTGTACCTGTGGATGTATTTCAAGGCTACCTTCAAACTCAGTGCCTCTTCCTTACATCATGGGAAAATCAAAAGAAATCAGCCAAGACCTCAGAAAAAAATTGTAGACCTCCACAAGTTTGTTCATCTTGGGAGCAATTTCCAAACGCCTGAAGGTACCATGTTCATCTCTACAAACAATAGTACGCAAGTATAAACACCATGGAATGCAGCCGTCATACGCTAGGAGCGAGACGCCCTGTCTCGTATGATGAACGTACTTTGGTGCGAAAAGTGCAAATCAATCTCAGAACAACAGCAAAGACCTTGTGAAGATTCTGGAGGAAACAGGTACAAAAGTATCTTTAACCGCGCATAAAAAAGCCAGACTACGTTTGCAACTGCACATGGGGACAAAGATCATACATTTTGGAGAAATTACCTCTGGTCTGATTAAACAAAAATTTAACTGTTTGGCTTAAATGACCATTGTTATGTTTGTAGGAAAAGGGGGGGGCTTGCAAGCTGAAGAACACCATCCCAACCGTGAAGCACGCGGTGGCAGCATCATGTTGTGGGGGTGCTTTGCTGCAGGAGGGACTGGTGCACTTCACATACTAGATAGCATCACGAGGAAGGAATGATGTGGATTATTGAAGCAACATCTCAAGACATCAGTCAGGAAGTTAAAGCTTGGTCGCAAATGGGTCTTCCAAATGGCAATTCCCCAAGCATACTTCCAAAGTTTGTGCAAAATGGCTTAAGGACAACAAAGTCAAGGTATTGGAGTGGCCATCACAAAGCCCTGACCTCAATCCTGTAGAAAATGTGTGGCAGAACTGAAAACTGTGTGTGAGCAAGGAGGCCTGCAAACTTGACTCAGTTACACCAGCTCTGTCAGGAGGAATGGGCCAAAATTCACCTAACTTATTGTGGGCAGCTTGTGGAAGGACCTGAAACATTTGACCCAAGTTAAACAATTGAAGGCAATGCTACCAAATAGTAATTGATGTATGTATACTTCTGAGCCACTAGGAATGTCATGAAATAAATAAAAGCTGAAATAAATCATTCTCTCCACTATTATTCCGACATTTCACATTCTTAAAATATATTGGTGATCCTAACTGACCAAAGACAGGGAATTTTTACTAGATTAAATGTCAGGAATTGTAGAAAACTGAGTTTAAATGTATTTGGCTAAGGTATATGTAAACTTCTGACTTCAACTGTATATGCATAGTCACTTTAACTATACATTTGTGTACATACTACCTCAATTGACCCAATTAACCAGTTCCCCTGCACATTGGCTAACCAGGCTATCTGCATTATGTCCGCCACTCACCACCCGCCAACCCCTCTTTTACGCTACTGCTACTCTGTTTATCATATATGCATAGCCACTTTAACCATATCTACATTACATACTACCTCAATCAGCCCGACTAACCGGTCCTGTATGTAGCCTCGCTGCTGTTATAGTCCTCGCTACTGTTATATATGCCCCTTCACTACTGTTATTTTTCACTGTCTTTTTACTGTTGTTTTTATTTCTTTACTTACCTATTGTTCACCTCATACCTTTTTTTGCACTGTTGTTTAGAGCCTGTAAGTAAGCATTTCACTGTAAGGTCTACCTGTAAGATCTACACCTGTTGTATTCAGCGTGTGACAAATATACTTTGATTTTGATTTGAAAATGGATTCAAAGGGACCTCCCTCTGCTGGTGACTTGTTGAATATGCAATTCTAAAGGAGTGCTGTGATTGGTTTTCTGTGTATAAAATTAGTCATATCATTAAAAGTACAGGGCCCCCTCTGGAAATTTGACGTGTTTGAAGAGTACATTGTTACAACCAATATGCCAATAAATAAGCTAAATCTAACAGGGTAGTTTTGAGAGTCTTAAAAGGGGCCTAAAATGGGATACAAATGTAAAAAGCATATTGAACATCCTTCCTGCCAATGCAGATCCAATGTGAGAATTGCCAAAACAAAAATGTTCCACTCCCACTGGTTTGGAATGCACCCATTGATTACCCTCCATTATTTGATTTTCCACTTAGATGTTCATTRATTATAAATGACCCATAATCTGATAGTTGGATGCGGGAAGTATTACGGTGACATAATAAGAGGAAATCATGTTGTTTGATGCTCTATTTTTACWCATGGGGTAGCGAGGCTGGCTGGCAGCAGGACCGTCATTTCTTCCCACTGACTCCTTTCAGCAGCACATACAGTTGAAGTCGGAAGTTTACATACACCTTAGCCAAGTGTATGTAAACTTCCGACTTCAACTGTACAGGCTATTAATTGTTATTAAGAGACTCCGAATGTGGTCCAAATGGCACCCTATTCCCTATGTGGTGCACTACTTTTGACCAGAGCACTACATAGGGAATAGGGTGCCATTTGAGACACAACCTCAAAGTTGCCCATGTCCCAGCCCATTATGCCAATAAACAGAAGGGCTGCTGGGAGGGAACGGAACACAGAAGTGGAACACAGAAGTGGAACTCTGGCCAGGCTAGTGGAGATGCATCCAGGGTTCCTTATCCAGGCAGCCATGGAGACCATGAGGGATACATTTCCAACAAGCCGGCCAAGAAATAGAAGGCACACACACACACACACACACACACACACACACACACGCTCTTGCTATTTTTGTGCTGCTTTATTCATCAATACAAAAACCCCATTGAGAAGTAAACAAAAGTGCCTTTTATATGCAAGGGGCAGTATAATCTGGTTCATTGATACATTTCTAAAGACTTCCTGTCTGTTTGCTGGGTAGTGCATGATGGGTAAAGGCTGCCAAGCTGGAGACTTGGAAGGGTTCAATCATGATCTCCATATTGCTTAATCACTTGGACTGGTTCTGTTAAGGGAATCGAGAGAAAAGATCAGTTCATCACCACATTATGGAAATGCCTTGGACCATCTGTTCATCTACAGAATCTAAAATCTTAAATACTGTGGTTTTTTACATTTATTATTTGGATATTTGTACTGTGCTACTAACTGCGCTGTAAGTGAGTCATTGGATTTTACAGAGCTGCATGTGTGTCTCTGTCTGCATGCGTGTGAGTGAATGTCAGTCTCTCTGTGTGTGTGAGTGTGTGCTCMTAGCTGCAGAAGGAGCCTTTAGACGCGAGATGCATGTCTGGRTGATTTAGGCAGACAGGATGGAGAATAGGATGTAGGTCAGGGCAGCCTTCTGAGATCTACACATTGTTCTGCGAGCGACCACAAAGAAAAGTTTGTCATTTTAAAATGGCACACATTCTTTGAATTACAAGCTTTCGGCYGTTTGGAAACTATGCTCGTATTCAAAGTCAAAGAATGGGGGAAAATGCCAATCGTTTTTGGTCAGCATTCTTCAATTATAATCAAAATACCTGAGTGGAATTATGAGTTAATGGCGTGTGGCTAAATTGAACCTAAAATAACACGCAATGTAGAAACCTTTGCAGTCTCACATCGCCATTGATTTAAGTGTATCTTTAAGCAGCATATCAAACTAGGGTTGGGCGCTATTCAGATTTTCATATCGTCATACCGTCCTTCTTTCATCCCGGGATATACGGTATTACCGGCTTTGTACACAAGGGTGTTCCAATAAATGCCCATTGGTCGTCTGTTACCAGAATGCTAACAAAGTTAGCACAAGTAATAGCAAATTTCCATGGAGGCTGCTAGCTAAYTAAGCTAATGAATGCCAAAGAAAATTAACGAATTGCATAGACAGGCAATCCAGCTCATAAAGTTATACATATATAGGTAGGAGCTACGGAATTTAATTTTTGGTGAGTTTGGACATCTACAAGCGAACACGAACAAGCGACGTTATGCAAATTAACAAAGTTTTGACGCATGCTTGTTGGAAGGAAGAACAGTACTGGCTCTGGAGCAGCATGTGTACACGCTGTGTCTGTGTGGAGTCTGGATTCGCCAGGGCAACAMGCCTACCTGCTCTGCTCAGAGAAGAGGAGGGATGAGAAAACTGTCTGAGAARGGAGAGGAGAAAAAATACTATTAAATTAAGATATTTGTACAGCTGCCACTAACTCATATGAAGGGCTTTGACGTCTCAAACACGGCAGAAAGSTAACACAATATGATGCCCCGTCACTTTATTAATTCAGCTACTTACTTWGATAACTAGCAAGGTAAACTTAGGGGTCACGGTTAACAAAAGATTCTGTGGTTTTCACACAGGAAAACAATATAAAATGCGTAGGAAATATCTTGCTGCCTTTTGTAAACACAGATGTAAAATGCTTCTTATTGTAATTTCTGCTCTGCATCAYACACATTTTGTGCTTCAGTTGCACTTTTCCACTCAGATGAAAAATTCACAAACTGTCATTCTATCGGCAGACAACGCTCGAACTGATGTGTAGCTACTTGTCTCTGGTACTTCTCTCAGTGTAGCCAGCCTACTTTTCTCCTGTAAAATGCAATATTAACTTTAAGCAAAACATTAAGAAATGTAGCTGGCTACATTATTTCAATGTTAAACATTAGAAATATAATGGCCATGCATCGTTTTTACAAAAAAAGATCTTGCTTTTTCATTGTAAACTCATTTACTTGTGTGGCTGCCAGCCAAATAGCGTTGCACRTCTGTTGTCTTCTGATGAAAATTAAGCTTTTTTTCTGCCGAATGTGTTGCACTAATGTATTTTCTGTGAAGGAAAACTRAAGTTGCACATCCCTGATCACTCTATTGAAGCAAAAAYKCACTGTTGACTTTCYATATAAAACGCGACCCCTGTCAATACACAGCTGGACTCACCTGCTKCMGTTTCTCCTGTTGTGCTATTTGCAAACAAACACATGACTGGCTCAAKTGTTCTGGGGAACTGCGGTAAGCTTCATAATGTWAAATAATGTGACAGGTGAAATGAAGAACYTSATCTGCTTTATCTCCTAARGTATTGCACAAGTTMACTGCAGGTATTTATTTCAGCAGCTAGAAAATACACATTTATTGAAAAACTTCAAATAAATAGTTTCAACGGTATTTCCAAATACCCCYGTATACMGTGTATTTGGTATACRGCCCAAGCCTATACTATACGCTATAATATTTGAAGAGGTTACCAATAGGAATATTAACACAGCTTTGCATAGTAATCATCGATAGTTATGTACTACTATGTGCAGCTACTGAACGCCTGTATCTCCAAAGCCCTCACATCAGCAGAGCCACACCAGTGCCACAGTGGCTTACTGTGACTTGAGTCCCTAAAAGATGATTTAATGTAATGAGGCTTGTGATCTATATGGGCTGACACAGTGTGAGGGGATGCTGATATAGTCTGCTCTCTATCTCGCTGTGCTGGCTTCTGGCTCACAACCCTGGCCTGAGCAGGCCAGCACCTTAGCTACAGTATTCAACAGCAAGCATGGAGAGCCCAGCATAACACATTATAGACAGTGACACCCCAGCAGGAAGCATAGAGCACTCTCCATAGGCAGAGGACAGCAAGATCCAACACGTGCACACACACTTTAAACATTTATTTGGAGAAATGTGTTTTTGTTTGTTCTTTTGTATGTACCTTTGCCTCCTGCCGGCCCACCCTTACGTCCGCAAGACACGTTTACCTTTTTCACACTGCCCCTCTTTTGAAGGTGTGCTTTCCTCATTTCTAATTGMCAGAGATCCGTAACCAGTTGGTGGAGCAGTTCCGATGTCTTGAGCAGCAGTCGGAGTCCCGGCTACAGCTTCTGCAGGACCTGCAGGAYTTCTTCCGCCGCAAGGCCGAGCTGCAGRTGGAGTACTCCAGAGGCCTGGACAAACTGGCCGAGCGCTTCTCCGGCAAGATACGCTCCTCCAGGGAACATCAGCACTTTAAGTGAGTATTGTTGTGTTGTGTGTACTGTCTGTCTGGTAATCCTGTAATTGTGCTATTGTCTTATCGTACGACTGTATGATAAACAGAAATGGTATATACTTGACAAAAATATAAACGCAACATGTAAAGTGTTGGTCCCATGTTTCATGAGTTGAAATAAAAGATCCCAGAAATTTGCCATATGCAGAAAAAGGTATATTTCTCTAACATTTTGGGCACAAATTTGTTTATATCCCTGTTAGTGAGCATTTCTSCTTTGCCAAGATAATCCATCCCCTTGACAGGTGTGGAAAATCAAGAAGCTGATTAAACAGCATGATCATTACACAGATGCACCTTGTGCTGGGGACAATAAAAGGCCTCTCTAAAATGTGCAGTTTTGTCACACAYCACAATGCCACAGATGTCTCAAGTTTTGAGGGCGCGCGCAATTGGCATGCTGACTGCAGGAATGTCCACCAGAGCTGTTGCCAGATAATGTTAATTTCTCTACCATAAGCCGCCTCCAATGTCYTTTTTGAGAATTTGGCAGTATGTTCAACCGGCCTCACAACCACAGCCCAGGACCTCCACATCCGGCTTCTTCACCTTGTCTGAGACCAGCCACCTGGACAGCTGATGAAACGGAGTAGTATTTCAGTCTGTAAAAAATCCCTTTTGTGTGGTAAAACTCATTCTGATTGGCTGGGCCTGGCTCCCCAGTAGGTGGGCCTGGATCCCCAGTGAGTGGGCCTATGCACACAGACACACACAGAGAGAGAGAGAGAGAGACACATATATATACACACACACACACACAGAGACACACACAGAGGCACATACACACACAGAGACACATACACACACACACACACACAGATACACCCACACATGCAGCGAGAGAGAGACACAGACACAAAGACACACACATCCTTATGCACTCTTGCACTTGACCTGACTATGCATCCTCTTGCTTGACATCCTCGTTGGTTTTTGAGTAGCTTCCTCTATGGTCAATTGGTTTTAGTGGAATCTATATGGATGAGATACCGTGTAAACTATCAGAGAATACATGGATAATTCTCCCCTCTTTCTCTAGTCTCCTCTCCTTCTCTATTTTCATATCTTTCTCTAGTCTCCTCTCTCGACACCCCATTGTCCCAGTTGCACCCTCCTCACATTAAATGGCAATCATTATTTCTGTCTTTCAAAGGTGGGATTCAGAGCTCACCGAGTGCTGCACTCACTTGGCTGCTCGAATCTCCATGTTTTTAATAATTCCATCCATGCCTCCCTCTCCTCCCGCCCTCGCTCCAGAGCGCGCTCTCTCTTTTTATTTCCTCAAACCCCCGGTGGTCTCCTTCCCTTTTTATCCGTTTTGATCTTTTCAGGTTTTCKTTTCAGTGTCAAACTCAATAAAAGAAGAGGCACATGACAAACAGAAAAAACGTTTTCAAGTTGCRCGAGAAGAATGCATGCATGGGGAAAAGGGTCATTATATCATCTCCAGTTCCGCGCAGTGCAGATCACTGCAGTGTTGCTCCCCTGCTAGTAGTGGTCTGTTATCTGCAATGGACAGCTCAGAGACAGCTCTTAGAGTATATAACCTCTATAAGAACGTCTTAGACTATAATTCTGCCAAGATAGTTTACTTTTGATTGAGTGCAGAGCTACTTGCTGGGTCGGGCCCCAATTGAGTTCCTGGAAGCCGACTGTATGTCCGGGATCAATCATTCACATCCTCCACCACAGATAGGGAAGCAATGGGGACTTTTTATTCAAAGGATGCTGGATAAAAAGGAAGGKGCTGACGAGAGCCTCAGATGTGTGGGCTGTGGAGTAGCCTAGGKTACCTGGAGCAACATATTAAAGCGAGTCTCTTTTAACTATCCACGCCAGGAACTTCTTTCCTTATTCTTTTTATTGTCTGTTTTGACATCTTTTCACTTGTATGGTTGGAGAGACAGGAGTCAAGAGCCCCAGAGTGGGAAAGACTTTGAGCAGGGTTGGAGTCAATTGGAAATTGAAGGCAGTCAATTCAGGAAGTAAATTCTCATACAAAAATACAAAAACAGGTTTTGCAATCACTTCTCTATAAACTGAAAAGTAAATGCAATTAAAAAATATATATATATATTTTTTATTATTTTAAATTCAAATCCCTTCTTAAATTGACTGCCTTCAATTGGAATTGACCCCAACCCTGACTTGGAGAGACTGACTGAGATCAAGACTCTGCTCCTGTAGAAGACTCTGATATGCATTATGATGTGTCAGTAATAATTAAGGAGAGGAACCTCGACCTGTACACTATCTTTTCATTATAACAATGACATCGCATTAAAGAAACGGGCTCACCGTCATCTTGAAGCAATGTCATGCAGTTTATTCTGAGTGGTGTAGTGCTTTATGACTGGTTAGCTTGCTGTTGTTGTGCAGACTCCTRCTAAGTCACTRGTTCATTACTCAACCTGTGGTTATTGATGTGTTTGTAGAAAAGACTAGAGGTTCCTTCTCAAATAGGCTTTTGAGTGTGATGTGCAGAGCGGTGCATGCTTAGCAAAATTCCATAGTATAAAAGATACCTCCCCCCTCACACAATGTTACTTCAGTRAGCATGCTCAGCAGAAGACGCCTATCTGGCTCTGTGTGAAGTTATATAAAGAGAGGTGCGTGCTCAGCCAAAGATGCCTATCTGACTGTGATGGTGAGACTTAGTTTCCGTCTTTCACTGTGTGCTACTTCCTTTTCCTCCTCTACAGGAAATGAAGAGAATGTGATAAACGTATATCTCATCTCCACATCAAAGCTTCATCTCACCTACAGGCTTTCATTTAACAGCACCTCACCTTCTCTGCTGTTAATTTCCACACTAGTATCTGCTAAACTACACTGGTAGATTCCAAAAGCTAAACGATATTGGGGACAAACAATAATATTGGTTGCATTAACCCCCCCCCCCCCCCCCGTTATTTCCAGGAAGGACCAGAACTTGCTGTCGACAGTGAACTGTTGGTACTTGGTTCTGAACCAGACAAGGAGAGAGAGCAGAGATCATGCTACCCTCAGCGACCTCTACAACAACAATGTCATCTTCCGCCTGGCACACGTCGGAGAGGATGTCATCAGACTTTTCAAAAAGGTCAGGACCCCCCCCCCACACACACACCACAAGCACATGCACACAGAAGCTGGAGGAGGAAGCAGGTGATACAGGGAAAGGGAAGGAAAGGAATTTGAAAGTGGGAAAGGTGAAGAGGAAGCACATAGGGGTGATTACACACACACGCCTGGGATACTYACCTACAGTATGTGCTGTCAGGCTGGGCTAGTACCAACCTCGTCTACCTCTGGATGTCAGACCTACAGCTGAGAGATGTGTTCCCCACCTTCAAATGTATTTTCTTCCCTTTCTCTGTGTCACCTGCTCCCTCCTCCAGCGTTTCCTGTTCTTCACAACATCTTTGTCTTTCTAAAGTGGTAAACAAACTACATCTGGTAAACAACCTACAAGTATAATCTCCGCTTCTATCCTGCAATTTTTATGTCATTAAATGACTGAAGGATACATTGCTGCATGAAATGTCCCTGTTAATCTTCACCTAAGTATACACATTATCTATAGCCTAGGACCCATCAGAGCTATAAAGCATGTCTCAGAGAGAGAGTTAGAGCAGAGAGTGGCCATGGTTCAGGGACTGCAGTATGATGGAACGATCTGGCTGGGGGAAGCACAGATCAGTATCGATCCACAGCAACCGGCTGAGGTCTCACATGATTTATGTCCTCTGGGAATGGATATGCTGTCAGGGGGAGCCGTGATGAGGCTGGGTTACTCTTTCCTGGTGGGTTGTTCCTGCCTGGTGGGCTGGGCTGCCTGGTGGGCTGAGTTGTTACTGCCTGGTGTGCTGAGTTGTTACTGCCTGGTGTGCTGAGTTGTTACTGCCTGGTGGGCTGAGTTGTTACTGCCTGGTGGGCTGAGTTGTTCCTGGCTGGTGGGCTGAGTTGTTGCTGCCTGACGGGCAGCTCAGAGAGAGGTGGCTGAGTAATTGCCTGTTGAAAAATGATAAAATCTCTCCCACTGCAAGAAATGGGGAGTTGTGGTGTAAAGTTTGTTACAATGTCAAGGATGATAGCAGTAGCACCACCTATGCCAGGGTTCCCCAACTGACGGATTTAGCCCACAGGTGGTTTTATTTGGCCCCTCAAGTTTTCTGAGCAAAAAAAATATATATAATTGTCATGGTTGCACCAAAGACTGTAAAAACACCAGGAAATCAGCTCCAAGTTATTTTAATTTTGGAAATCTGTCCTCAAGTATTCCCACACMAAGAGACCAATGTTAGCATGGRTTGAAATGGTTGTTTCAGTGAWWRATTATATCTGTTTGGGCTTCTTGGGGTCAATTTGCAGTCAACKAATTATTTGTAATTATGTTCCGGCCCGCCGATCATCCGCTCAAGACAAAATCGTCCTGATTACCGATCTATGCATTCCATACCACATACCATCCGGGTTCAATGTAGAAGCAAATATTGTGCAACATGAATATACTAAACTAAAAATAATGTTAATGACTACTGTTTAAGTTGTTCTTATGTGTAAATGTAGTGTTGCTGCCATAGCACCAATCTCTGATGAAAGTGGAGTTGATTAGGCCTAACTCACTGCTGCTGGGCATAACAACCATGGCCGTGACAACCTCCCATCACTGACGCCTAAATACTGCACTTTTAACCTGTAACACACTGTAGTGTATTACTGAAGAYGAAAACCGTTCCTACTCTTACAGGATTATTTAAACCACTCTGCTTTCCATACTTCCTCGTCTATTAGCTGCCTTCCTGTACACAGCCTTTTCATAAATAGAGAGAAACAACATGTCGTGGTGTTCAGTCATCTCCCATACAAATACGTCAAAGGGAAACGRATCTCTTCCATACAGACACATGATCCCGGGAAACCGATGTATTCATGCCTCAGGGAAACAACCAGGTCTGTTAATGGTAAACATGTTCTTCCTGTCACCTGTGAGATTGATTTGCACACTTCATGCTTCCTCTGCTTCTTTTCAGAGCAAAGACATCGGGGTGCAGATGCATGAGGAGTTGGTAAAAGTCACGAATGAGCTCTACACTGTGAGTAAACATGTCATTTTCTCGCTCTCGTCCCTCTTTCTTTCTGTCTCTCTCTCTCTCGCCTCTCTCTCTCGTCCCTCTTTCTTTCTGTCTCTCTCTCCCTGTGGCCTCTCTCGCCCCTCTTTCTTTCTCTCGCTCTCTCTCGCCCCTCTTTCTTTCTTTCTTTCTTTCTTTCTTTCTTTCTTTCTTTCTTTCTTTCTTTCTTTCTTTCTTTCTTTCTTTCTCTCTCTCTCTCGCCTCTCTCTCCCTCTCTCTCGGCCCTCTTTCTTTCTGTCTCTCTCTCACTTGCCCCTCTTTCTTTCTCTCGCTCTCTCACGCTCTCGGTCTTGCTCTTTTTTTTCTCTCCTTCCTTTTCTCTTCCCCGATATCTTTTTACTGTACAGTGTCTCCTTCCATCGACTCCCCATTTTTGTTAGTTAGCCTCCTGAAGCTAACGCCATTCCGCTAGACCCACCTCTGACTCTCTGCTCTGTTGTCTCTGGGTTGCCCAGGATATGCCCAGAGCAGAATAGCTTTATCAGCACTCCAGCAGCACAGCCTTGCTGCACAGGTCATTTCTTTCTGCCCWGGAGGACATTAAGAATTAGCATTTTTCCTCCCGCTGTGAGAGAAGTTGTAGTTGAAGGAGAAACTGTACTTGCCATTGGCTCTGCTCCAAGCCGACTCAGCAGTTTCCACTGCAGTGGAGGTCTGCTCACTGCCAAGGTGTATCGTCACATATTTACATATTCAGCCCATGCTACACAGGATCAAACACAGATCTGTTGTTAAAGTTAATTGGCATCCTTCTCTTCTGTCTGTAAATTGACTGTGTACATGAAGAGTATGCATAAGCAAGCACACGCACACACAATAATGAATGCTCAAAGAKACCTGTCCCAGGTTGTTTCAGTTTGATTTGATTAAACCAAATGAAATTGCATTTGTCTCATGCGCCAAATACAACAAGTGTAGACTTTACCGTGAAATACTTACTCACGAGCCCTTTCCCAACAATGCAGTTAAAAAGTAAGAACATTACAAAGGGATTTAAAGAAAATAGTAACACAATAAAAGAATTATAACGAGGCTATATATAAGTTATATACAAGGAGTACCAGTACCGAGTCGTGTACTGGGGTACGAAGTAGTTGGGGTGATTGATTTAGGTAATATGTACATGTAGGTTTGGTTAGGTGATTGATTGATTGAAGTACAATGTACATGTAGGTAGGTGTTTAATTAACTGTTCAACAGTCTTATGGCTTTCGGGTAGTCCACGATCAGCTCCTTTGTCTTCCTGACGTTGTGTGACTTGATGTGTGTGCTTGTGCATGRGTGAATGTGTGTGTATATCTGTGTGTGTGTTTGTGACAGGAAGGCACTCATTTGTGAAATGTGATGCCTGTTTCTGAAATGCCAGGGCATCGCTCTGTAACACAGACAGTATGGACTCTATCGGCTGTTTAGCCAGAGTCCTGGATTACAATCAATATGTAGAGAATGACATTGTCCACCAGCCAGACAGCTAAACCAGCAGTCACGTTACAGAGGCTGGTATTATATCAATTGTATTAGAATGTTGATCCTGTTCGTTTGTTTTGGTTGGAACACTGTGTTGAAATGGATATAGAATGGCTGTGACTGACTAGTGTCGACACATGCAGTGTCTGTCCATTCACATCCCTCAGATAGATATTTAAGTGTTGTAGGCAGGCCAGTGAGCATTGGTAAAATAACACGACCACACTGTGCAGCAGCAAGCATGCAACCAATTGAAAATGCCTGGGCTTTAAATACACTAAATGGCCGCATGAGGAATGATTCTGCATGACATGCAACATAATGATGCAGATTTTCATTGATTTTGCTTTTTATCATGTGTATGTCGGTGACATAGTTAATAGCTAGTACTTGTACATACTTGTACATGTTTTATGTACAGTGTTGATGCATAATGCACAATGTGAGAGCCAGCTTGGCTTCAACACGTCTCCAGCTTGATCTGACTTCAAGTCAGAACCAAAGGCTCCTCTCTTGTTTCACACCCAGCAGCAGCCAGAGGAACGAGGAAAGGTTCTCTGTGACTCAGCTCGAGAAAAAGATCTCTGTAACTTGGCTACGACAATCTTCCTGCTGGTTTCACTTGCACTCTCCTCACATCGATTACCTCAATCAGAGTTGCTAGGAGACGTGTAAGAGAGAGGGTGAGTTTGTAGTGCGTGAGGGGAGAGAAACAGGACAGAAGTAACCTAATTTTAGCACTCGGTCACAAATCCTTAACAGATTTGACAGTAGCTGTCTTTCTGTGTTCTCATTGAGTTTACAGGACACGCGGATTAGTATGCTGAATCCTAACTTTAGATATGCACGTCTAACCAATCTCCCATTGACAGCGTCTGTTACACGCTTATCGTGAGTTTTAGTGTGTTGCCTCGTTACTCTGTTGAGTTAGTCTCATGACCAATGTCAACGTCCAGACCAAGAGCCTTGACGTGTACATGTAGTTGATTTTTAATGTTCTGTACAATGTCCTGTTTTAATGTTCACACAGACACACCGCTCTAACCCTTGTCATCCTCCTGTCCCCGGGTAGGTGATGAAGACCTACCACATGTACCACACCGAGAGCGTCAGCGCCGAGAGCAAGCTGAAGGAGGCGGAGAAACAGGAAGAGAAGCAGATTGGCAAGGCCAATGAGGTCAGCACCAGCCTCTTGCGCCATGACGACCGCCCACAGCGACGCAGCTCCGTCAAGAAGATGGAGAAGATGAAGGAGAAGGTGTGGCTTGGGCTGAGTGTGTGTGTGTGTGTGTGTGTTCTCCCAATTGTCTGTAAAAGCTCTGAGGACTTGGATGCATTAGCGTCTGACATTTCATCAGTTAATGTATACACTAATGACCAGAAACGTTAACTGGTTTTGTTGCCGTGGTAAGACTGGACCTCTTGTTTCATGTGTCCCATGTAAATGATTTTGATCAGATTAGACTTCCATAGATGGAACAAAATGTTTTACACCCTTGGTATAAGAATCCTTTCAGAGAGAGATCATCTATGGTTTACTGATATTTGTCTCTCTGTCTCCCTCTCTCTCTTCTTCTCCCTCTCTCCCCAGAGACAAGCCAAATACTCTGAAAACAAGCTGAAGTGCATTAAAGCCCGGAACGACTATTTGTTGAACCTGGCCGCGACCAATGCTCTGGTGGCCAAATATTACATCCACGATGTCTCTGACATGATAGATGTGAGTGGGTGGTACAGGACATGCTGATTACAACAACATGAGAATGGTAGAATCCATTTGATACACAAAAGCCCAGTGGCATCTTGTAATACAGGGTATTTTATTCAAAGTTAGCGTTCTATTGATTGCAATAAATAATAGATACAGTAGTTTGATGGATTGAAGCAGAGTAGCATCTGACACKGTATCTCCTATTTTGTTTGAAGTTAGCATTTTATTGATTGCAATGGATTTAATGAATAATTGATACAGTAATAGATGGTTTGATAGATGGACGCATAATAGCATCTTGTGACACAGTATCTCTCCCCATTGGTTTGGAACTAACATTATGTGCTTCCCAATGGTGGTAATCATAGAAATATAATTACTAGAACAGACATTTCCATTGTAGTAGTTCTAAGTCTATGGTAATGACTGTATTTGGTGTACATATTTAGTAGACATTTGAGGAACGGTTGTCAGGTTCTAGATGGGGAAAAAAACAATGATTTGTGAATGTGACTTTAATGACGGGGCATTTTTCCTACTCATCTCAACCTGGGTGAGGTTTATGGTTARTGCTGTCATAATGACTGTGTATTTTCCCTGTCTGACCTGGGGAAGGGTTAGTCATTTCTATGGTAATGACTGTGTGTTGTGTTGTCCATGCCTCCCCCCAGTGCTGTGACATGGGCTACCATGCCAGCCTGGCGCGGACCCTGAGGACCTACCTGTCTGCAGAGTACAGCCTGGAGACGTCCCGCCACGAGGGACTGGACCAGCTGGAGGGGGCCGTGGATGCCATGGATGTCAGAGGGGACAAACACAGGGTCATGGACGTGCACAGTCAGATCTTCTGCCCGCCCACACGCTTCGAKTACCAGCCACACATGGGCGATGAGGTGAGGGAGGCGGAGGGTGTGTGATTGGAGGGGTGATTGTAACAYCAATGCCAGGTTTGAAAATATACTGCTGAAAATGCTGGTTCTTTCAAGCAGATTTTCTCTCTACTCAGCCTCTCTGCCTCCCTTTGTCTGTCTTGACTTGAGGTTTCAAGTGCAACATTGTATCAAATCAATCAACTGGGTCTGGCCTGAAGCTGTCTCTAGTGAACTTTGCAACATTGTATCAACTAACCTATTCCAGGCCTTCAAGGTRTCCCATGCCAGTGAGCTTGGGTCAGACAGCTGTTTTTGTGCAAGGGAAAGGTATTTTATGACTTTTCCACTGGATATATGGCATCATCAGATCATGGTATTTTSCTCTTTCACACCGAGGCTTGGTTAATATTGAGGAGGAGATTGCTGGAAATAATTTTAAAATAGGAACTATTAGGCTATCATTTGCAAAGATGTAAAAAAAACTTTAAAAAAACAAGACTTCATTGACTTACTCTTACTGTGTGGGGTGAAGAAAAAATTACTGAAAAGCTCAGCTTATTAGTGTTGGATATGGTGAGTTAAGACAAGCAGAAAACATCCTCAAATGGGCACTTTCCTACATTTGTGCGCAGCAGGCCAGGTAGGCTACTTCTATGCGTGCTCCCTCAACATTAACAAGACAGAGAAACCAGACCAAAGCTCATTGCTCACACGGAGCACTCCAAACAAAAGACAATGGGGGGAAAAAGGCTAAACTCATAAATGATAGTGATGAAATAAACCTAAACTTGTTTCTCACAAGTGTAGCAGGTTGTGAATTCTGCAAACAGCGTTTCCACTCTGAGAATGAGAATGGTAAATGACTGTAGGCCTAATTAGTAATACAATGRGTTAACAGAACTTTATGCAACCAAATGACTAGGATTAACAGTACATTTACTACTGGTGACGTACAGTATGTAATGGGAATGGATCATAATAAACAATCAAAGGGCAATTAAAACAATGAATGTGCAAAATAATTGGTGGGAGACAGCCGAGTGCATTCTGGAGAGAGACGCACCTATAGTCTATTTTCGTCCCTTGTCTCAACATTTAAAAATATACACATCTTCACATATATWWGAGARGTTTTTCACTGACAGCCGCAACTCAATAATCAACTAGGCCTTTTGCCACGCGCACTGCCCATGAAAGACTTCCTCATATGCCATTTCTCTCCTGTTCTATTCGTTTTCATATCAACTTTCTTTTGTTGTCCAGAAGCCAAAGGTACAATCCTAGTCATAWTAGCAACCCGTCCTAGTTGTTGCATCTTTAGAGTCACCCTCTTTCTAAGGAGATTTTCATCTCTGTCATATACTGCTGGCATCAGGTGCACTGTTTAGAATTGTGTTTTCCCGCAAATTGCATTTAGGCAAATGTTTGAAAATTACGTTTTATTGGCTGCTTTATTGCAGGAGTTGCATGTTCTGTTAAAATGAATTACCGTAATGTTGTTAGGTTCTGATTATTAGAGTAATAACTCAACGGACACTGTGAAAGCTTAAACCAAGTTTATTCTTCCCAAAGGAACGAACAGCTGAATCGATGAAAACATGTTCACCCAAGCACTATTATTTAACTCTTTCTCCTATGCTGTGTCTCCTCCTACCCATCTGAACAACCAATACAGAACCTTAGTAATATCTGTTCTTCCTCACTTCATCTGACCTGACCTCTACCTCAAAGTGCTCACTCCTCACCAACTCAAGGCTGTCATGGTGACTGGCACCAGACTGTCTCTCTTCTCCTCCCAGAGTTTTCCTCCCATAGGATCCCAGATGGCTAACAATAACATATCCTGACATAATGTAAACGTTATACACTACCCTCTCTCTCTCTCAGTGAAATGAAAAAGTATATTTCCTATTCTCAGAACCCAACAATGTAAATGTTATTTCTGTCATTCTGAGCACCGGGMGTAGACGCCCTAATGGGTTACGAACCCAATGCATATGGGTCCGGTAKATTTCTCAAATGGCCAGTAAATMTAYATCTTTAAATCACATTGTCCGGCGCCACATGTTCTTAACGGAAAGCCTGATCTCTATCTACAGTATCCATCCATCCATCTAATCTAATCAATCCTCACCAGGTGTGTCAGGTGAGTGCCCAGCAGCCGGTGCAGACAGAGCTCCTGATGCGTCACCACCAGCTCCAGTCCCGCCTGGGCACGCTCAAGATAGAGAACGAGGAGGTGAGCTCTAACCCTAACATAGTCACATGGTCAGAGTCAGTAAACTTACCACCTGGGCCATGTTCAGTAGGTAAAAATTGTGGAACATTGTAGATAGGAATGTCATGAGTATTGTCCTTATTGTACATGTCAGAGAATGTTACAAAAAGGTACCACATCGTTGGTTCTTAATAGACAGAAATGAGCACGTGAGAACGATAAATTATACATATCTATGTTTTTTAAATGTTAAACCTACAAACTTAGTCAATCCCCCAAAAAATGAAGTCCAATGGTCACTTTATGGACGCTATAGTCTCGTTTTAATCCGATGTCTAGAATTTGAGCTAGGTAGGCACAGAAAATACTCTTAAAACTCAATCGCTAATAACCCTGTTAAAAAGTCCGGTAACGGCCGGACGGCTCATGATGAAAGGCGAGGAGTGTGTTGTGTACCTCCAAGTCGATTTGCGATTTTTCATCTAGATTGTTATCATATTGGCTTAGATATGATAGTAGGGAGATTTGAATTTAACATTGAGCTTCATCCAATACCTATACTATTGTGTGTTACACAAGTTGTGCCCTGCTAAACTTTTTAGGGAAAAACATGCATACAGGATATGGAAACATTCAGTATGTTAAAACTGATATACTGTCAGTCTTTTCTTGTCTCTTCAGAAATCCATCTAGGCAGAGGGCTATAGGCAAAATTTGTGACTCATGTTTAGATGCACATCATGAATACTCAAACAGACAGGCTTATATCCACTCAGGGCCAACAGATGACCCCAGCAGCTCTGGTGAACCACACACTGACTGCATTACTGTACTGTTGACCATCTTTCATGTCGGCTGAAGGCGTTTTCCTACTCACACTATAATTATGCGCGTGCGTGCACACACACACACACACACACACAGTCCCTCCCTCTCACAAACATTCACACACACAATAATGCATTCACGCACACTCTCTCTCACAAGCAAAGTGTAGCCCCTGGGATTGCCTCTCATCTAACAAGCGGGCAGGGGAGCCCCTACTGTATGAGGACTGTTACCCAAGCAGCGTTCATGCACAATACATCTTCTAAACTGACGAAGGTGTGGCCCTAGGGTTGACTCTCATCTTCCATCTCTTCCCCATCGCCCACCAAACCAGGCAGGCAGCCAGGCCCTAGCAGCTAGCACTGCATCCAGGCCTCCAGCTACAGAGCCTGCCTGCCTGTCTGCCTGCCTGCTTGCTTCATGCTYCTGCAGTGATTCAGACAGATGTGTGTAAAGGTCACCGTATTTGTGCTATGCGTTCAGCTTATCTCCTATGAATATGGAGGTGCTCCCTCTGCTGAGTTCCTCTCCCTCTCACACAGACAGAACACCAGTTATCTTCCTAATTATCTTCACACGGTCACACACTCACACCAGAAAACATGTCCCCTACCGGGCTGACTGAACTTTACATTATATATTATGCAAGCGGTTGTAGGATGTAGTACTGTGATCAAGATGGTGTCTGCAGAAGTCATACTAGTGTAGATGTGGGACATTTTGTTCTTTAATTTGACATTTTGCTCTTAAAGGAAAAATCGACTCAAAAACTATCTTTTGGTATTTGTTTCATTAGTCCACTGTTGATACAGTCCCATACAGATTTAAGAGCATTATACAATTACAATTGAAGTCTCATTGTGTTGCAAGGAAAACACTGTGAATATTGATGTTGTGACACAGTTTAATAATGACTCTTCCCTTTTTGTGTTTCTTAGGTAAGAAAGACCCTGGATGCCACCATGCAGACGCTGCAGGACATGCTGACGGTMGAGGACTTTGATGTGTCTGAGGCTTTCCAYCACAGCCAGTCCACTGAGTCGGTCAAGTCTGCCTCGTCCGACTCCTACATGAGCAAGGTCAACGTTGCTAAGAGACGAGCCAACCAGCAGGAGACGGAGGGCTTCTACTTCACTGTGAGTGGCTCTGATAATTCACTTGACTTAAGACTTCACTGTGATTGGCTTTGACAACTAACCACGCTTACAAAGCATTAGAAATGTTTTTTTTCTTCTCATTTGTATGAATGCTTCCTGGTACAGTACCTTGCAAAAGTTTTCATCCCCCTTGGCGTTTTTCGTATTTTGTTGCATTACAACCTGTAATTTAAATAGAMTTTTATTTGGATTTCATGTAATGGACATGCACAAAATAGTCKAAATTGGTGAAGTGAAATGAAAAAAATWACTTGTTTCAAGAAACAAGGAAATGTGCTGCATGCATATGTATTCACCCCCTTTGCCCCTAAATAAGATCTGAAGCAACCAATTACCTTCCGAAGTCACATAATTAGTTATATAAAGTCCATCTGTGTGCAATCTGTTTGTCACATGATCTGTCACATGATCTCAGTATATATACACCTGTTCTGAAAGGCCTCAGAGTCTGCAACACCACCAAGCAAGGGGCAATACCAAGCAAGCGGCACCATGAAGACCAAGGAGCTCTCCAAACAGGTCAGGGACAAAGTTGTGGAGAAGTACAGATCAGGGTTGGGTTATAAAAAAAAAAATCATAAACTTTGAACGTCCCACGGAGCACCATTAAATCCATTATTKAAACATGGAAAGAATATGGCACCACCATAAACCTGCCAAGAGTGGGCCGCCCACCAGAACTCACGGACCAGGCAAGGAGGGCATTAATCAGAGAGGCAACAAAGAGACCAACGATAACCCTGAAGGAGCTGCAAAGCTCCACAGCGGAGATTGGAGTATCTGTCCATAGGACCACTTTAAGCCGTATACTCCACAGAGCTGGGCTTTACGGAAGAGTGTCCAGAAAAAAGCAATTTCTTCAAGAAAAAATAAGCAAACACTTTTGGTGTTCGCCAGAAGGCATGTGGGAGACTCCCCAAACATATGGAAGAAGGTACTCTGGTCAGATAAGACTAAAATTGAGCTTTTTGGCCATCAAGGAAAACCCTATGTCTGGCGCAAACCCAACACCTTGCATCACCCCYAGAACACCATCCCATGCTGTGGGGATGTTTTTCATCGGCAGGGACTGGGAAACTGGTCAGAATTGAAAGAATGATGGATGGCGCTAAATACAGGGAAATTCTTGAGGGAAACCTGTTTCAGTCTTCCAGAGWTTTGAGACTAGGACAGAGGTTCCCTGTGGAATGCTTTCGACACCTTGTAGAGTCCATACCCCAAGGCTGTTCTGAATATTAGGAAGGTGTTGCTAATGTTTTGTACACTCGGTGTATAAGTAGGGTTCAAGTGACTAGMCAAGAGGATAGATAATAGACAATAGCAGCAGTGTGTGTGTGGGTTTGAATGAATGTGTGTGTGCAGTTAATATGCATGTGTGCGCATGTTATGTGTGCATGGGCATATGTAGTGTGTGTTGGGGTGTCAATGTAGGTATGTGTGAGTGTGTGGGTAGAGTCCAGTGTGTGTGCATAGAGCAAGTGCCGGAGGTTTAGTCCAAAAAAGGGTCAATGGCCAGTAGCAGCAGGTAGCCATTTAGAAGTCTTGTTTAGCAYTCTTATGGCTTGGTGGTAGAAGCTGTTCAGGGTCCTGTTGGTTCCAGACTTGGTGCATCGGTACCYSTTGCTGTGCGGTAGCAAAGTGAACAGTCTATGGCTTTGAAGGCAGAATTCGTAGAAAAAAAATTACGTCTTCCTCTGACACCACCTGGTATAGAGGTCCTGGATYGCAGGGAGCTCAGCCCAGCTTGGCCCCAGAACATTGTCATCATGGGTTCAATTCCCACAGGGATCACATAAGTGTACTTACTTAAAGTGTAAGTCACTTTACAAAAAGTATAATAGTGTCATACATTATTATTATTATTATTATTATTATTGTATTAACACAACTTACAGTGCATTAGAAATGCTTTTTTCATTTTTATTAATGAATTACATACTGATATTAGAGTACTTATGCTATTCAAGTTTAGTGGCTTTCTCCAGTGTTCATCATTATGCAGCATTATGCCCTGTGGAATTCAGACAGGCAACCATCTGGTTGTGAATTCATTTGACTGGTATTATCATCAGGCTTTGCTGATACAAGTCATGCAAATGAATTACGAAATGAACCTTTTGCTGTAATGCAGTACTGACTGTAGCCTACAGTCGCAAGTGTGGTCCTGTGTGGCTCAGTTTGTAAGAGTGTGGCATTAGCTAGGATTGCCAAGGTTCAATTCCTGCAAGGATTACATATTAAACATTAATTCACTCACTGTACTACTTACTATAAATTGCTTTGGATAAAAGTGTCTGCTAAATGTCATATATTACACATTGTAAATGTATTTCTCTCTCTCTCTCTCTCTCTCTTTGCATTCTCTGTCTCTCTGACTGTCTCTGTCTGCCTGTATAGAAATTTAAAGAGTACCTGAATGGCAGCAACCTCATAGTGAAACTACAGGCCAAGCATGATCTACTGAAGCAGACGCTAGGAGAAGGTGAGAACAACTCTCATGTTACAATGTTGTTGTGCCACTTCTGGATCACAATGCCGTTCATTGGGTCTTCACCGCCCCTTTAAAGCACTAGCAGCAGCTTGCCAATTGTAGTCTTCTTATGGTTCAAACATTGTTGTTTTATGAAATAAACTTAACTGCAATCAGCTACCAGTAAGAACCCATATTGTATACACTCCCCTACGTATTTATTTGGACAYTGAGCTAAAACTTTACYTTTTGGTCTATACTCCAGCATTTTGGATTTGAGATCAAATGTTTAATATGAGGCAACAGTACAGAATGTCACCTTTTCTMTGAGGGTATTTTCATACATATGTTTTACCGTTTAGAAATYAAAGCACTTTATGTATCTTGTTCCCCAATTTGAAGGTGTCATAAGTATTTGGACAAGTTCAATTATATGATAATGAATTGAATCGTTAATAATTATGAGTGACATGCTAACTTTTCACCATTACCAATAACATGAGAGGTTTGCATTTTATTGGGAGAGGGGGGGGGGTGGTTTATGATATTTATGCCTCTAACTTTCTTACTCATCATTATTAACGATTCAGTCATGATTATCCATAATCATGGTAGTATCCACATTAAATGCACAATATGTTATTTACAATTTATTTATATTGGTCACAACAATCTGAAACACAACCCCAACGAACTACAAATGCATCCAACAGGTGTGTAGAATCACAAGCTTGATGTAGTCATTGCGTGCTAGGAATATTGGACCAAATACTAAACTTTTGACTACTTTAATAAACATATATCTGAATTTGTCCAAATACTTATCATACCTTTTAAGTTGGGGGACAAGATGCATAAAGTGCTTTCATTTCTAAACGGTGAAACAGATGTGTATGAAAATACCCTCAAATAAAAGGTGAAATTCTGTACTGTCGCTTCATATGAAACATTTGATCTCAAATCCAAAATGCTGTGGTACAGAGCCAAAATAAAAGTTTTAGCCTCTAACATTTTGGATTTGGCACATTTTTCAATATATTGTTGAACATAATATACTCTACGGSCATATCAAAGTTCCAGAGGGGGATTTCTGCTAATTCTTGGAAGTCCAACAAATATTGCTGTCTAGTTGTAAATCACAGATGGCCTTGTATATTGTTGGCTTCCTCCAGCAATTCAGTATGTACTGTTTCAGTTTCAATGACTAAATCTTTTGGGGAAAAAATTAAGGAATGTAGCTAACTAAGGCTGGGAATGCCAATACAATCAGACTAGCAAYGGGAATGATCACAACGTGGCTAATATGCTAGCTTATCTATTTATGTAGCTATTTATTTGGCAAGCTAAAAGCACAGAGCCTAACGTTAGCTAGCTAACCAACTGCTGTTATGTCATTGGACGAGTGGGTGTGTGGTCGACTTTCCCCCCCCATATCATTTTTCTCTGGCTACAGCTGGAGATGAAGGCAGTGCCGGCACCAGAACTAATCAATTGGACGGGCATTTCATTTCTATAGGCGGGCCCGTTTTTAAAAATAATAAACAACCATTAAGACCATAGGCAGCTTGTGACTTTCAAGTTRGGAGAGGCTTACAATGTATCCGACCATTTCTATCGATCTGCGTGCCAGTTATAATTGTTGTTATATGTGCATTTTTGTAGAATAGTTTTATTTCAATAAAACGTTTTCGTTTCTCAAAAGGATTTTCATGTGGTTAATCATAAAAATCTGAATTAAAATGATACAAATCTAAAAGTTAAAACGCAACTAATGCAAGAGRACCAGCCTTTGCCATATGGACACATTGATACACCGTGTTCCATTGGACGCAAAAAAAAATTGCGCTTGGAACTCAGAGAGAGCCTCTAGGCCAGTGGTCCCCAACCAGTCGATCATGATCGATCGCATTCCTAGTCGGTCACCAAGAGTTTCTGTAAAAGAAAAGAAAAACATAAAGCCTTGCGTTCCTGTTTTTTGTATTCGTTTCATGTTGTTGGCGGTAGATGCACTTGATTCTGCAGGCCCTTAGCGCAAGGTAAGGCAAAACGTTCCATTTTTAACCATTTCATGTGTCTGAAGTTAGAACTCCACCTTCCCGGCAGGCCCAGAGAGCAAATCAAGTGCACATATAGTCTTCCGCTGGCCAATCAGATAGCTCAGATCACCGTGTCTGCACAGTTCCTCGAGCCATAGACTGGAAAAAGAAGCCTTGAACGCACAGCAAAGTTGATACTGAGATTTCAAAACTAAGAGAGACAATTGGATGAGACTCTCTCCATGACTAGAGAGAGACTCAATGAATATAGCAAAGAGCTGCTGTTTTTATGTGCAAGTTCATGTTTGTTATTATTCAGTACTACACACTTTTATAAGCCATAAAATATGCGTTCTCCCTACTTCCACATGAACCAGCACTGCAGCTGCAATAAATGAGTATAGCAAAGTGTTCCAATAATTTTGCTTTATTATCAGCGTCTTGTGTCTTTTAATATTCAGGAATATTTCACTTTCTCTGGTCATAGGAGTAACAGCATGATTTGGTGCATTAGGCAGAAATAATGCAGTGCGACTTGAGTTTCAGCTGGAAGACTGTGTCCCCTTTTCTCAGCGGAGGGAAGGAGGGCGGAGGGACGGTGAGTTGGGTGAGGCAGCCTCACCGCTGCACCCTCCCTCCTCCCTCCCTCCCTCCCTCCCTCCCTCCCTCCCTCCCTCCCTCCCTGCCTCCCTGCCTCTCAGACTGACCATCAGATTCAGTCCAGTAAAAATAAGCACATTATTATGCTCACTTACAGTGGGGCAAAAAAGTATTTAGTCAGCCACAAATTGTGCAAGTTCTCCCACTTAAAAAGATGAGAGAGGCCTGTAATTTTCATAGGTACACTTTAACTATGACAAACAAAATGAGGAAAAAAAATCCAGAAATCACATGTAGGATTTTTTGAATTATATTATTGCAAATTATGGTGGAAATAAGTATTTGGTCACCTACAACAAGCAAGATTTCTGGTCTCACAGACCTGTAATCTTCTTTAGACTCCTCTGTCCTCCACTCATTACCTGTATTAATGGCACCTGTTTGAACTTGTTATCAGTATAAAAGACACCTGTCCACAACCTCAACAGTCACACTCCAAACTCCACTATGGCCAAGACCAAAGAGCTGTCAAAGGACACCAGAAACAAAATTGTAGACCTGCGCCAGGCTGGGAAGACTGAATCTGCAGGTAAGGCGCTGGTTTGAAGAAATCAACTGTGGGCAATTATTAGGAATGGAAGCATACAGACCACTGTAATCTCCTCCGATCTGGGGCTCCACGCAAGATCTCAGACCACAACGGGGGCTACCATCAGTGAATGACCCTGCAGAGAGCTGGGACCAAGTAACAAAGCCTACCATCAGTAAAACAAATAGAGCGCCAAGGGACCAAAAATCCAATGCAGTGACAGACGTGAAACACCACACAGACATATAAAACAAACAATAAGACCAGGCCCGTCTGAGAAGTTTGCTAGAGAGGACATTTATGATCCAAGAGAAGAAGATTGGGAGAATAAAACCAAATAAAACTTGGTAAATCAACATACTAGGTAACAAAGAGATGAGAAAAAACAATGACATCGGAACAACCATACCTCACAGAGTCAGGGGAGGATCTGCTAAAGCTGTTTTCTGAAAGAGAACTCTTAAGAAAAAGAAAAAAAATAAAATAATCAAAAATGAATCAATCGTGAGATTTTGAGTGAAAACCTCCTTCCATCAGCAAGAGCATTGAAGATGAAACGTGGCTGGGTCTTTCAGCATGACAATGATCCCAACACACCGCCCGGGCAACGAAGGAGTGGCTTCGTAAGAAGCATTTCAAGGTCCTGGAGGTGGCCTAGCCAGTCTCCAGATCTCAACCCCATAGAAAATCTTTGGAGGGAGTTGAAAGTACGTGTTGCCCAGCAACAGCCCCAAAACATCACTGCTCTAGAGGAGATCTGAAATGGAGGAATGGGCCAAAATACCAGCAACAGTGTGTGAAAACCTTGTGAAGACTTACAGAAAACATTTGACCTCTGTCATTGCCAACAAAGGGTATATAACAAAGTATTGAGATACACTTTTGTTATTGACCAAATACTTATTTTCCATCATAATTTGCAAATAAATTCATTAAAAAAAAAGTGTATTCTCAATACTTGTATCTCAATTTGTCTGTCATAGTTGAAGTGTACCTATGATGAAAATTACAGGCCTCTCTCATCTTTTTAAGTGGAAGAACTTGCACAATTGGTGGCTGACTAAATACTTTTTTGCCCCACTGTAGCTGTGCCTCACAAGTAATACAACAAATGATCCTTTACGAGTTGTGATCATAAACCTAATTTTAAAAATTAAGTATAATTTCAAAATGGTCTGAGAAGACAACATTTGTATGGCAATTCAAACATAGCCAATATGCAGTGATAATGTATTGGGCCTGTAGCCTACTGTACAAACCTCAATGCTACAGAACTGTTTTTAATTGGTCAATGTTTATAGGCTTATGTTTTTTAAGTCATGTTTAAAAAAAATCTGACGTTAGATTCGGCTTGCATTTGACTCAAAGTGATCTTGACTCAGAAAAGGTTGACGACCACTGCTATAGATCAATGCAGTAGTAGGCCTATAACTTCCATGCCAACAAGTAAAATACATAGACCTAAAGCGACCAAATAAAAACAGTAGAAAATATCCTGATGAAAATCAGATTCTTTCAATCGCATTAATATATATACTCCGCCTGTCTGCCTCCCTTTGTATCTGTCTTGACTTGAGCTATCGCTAGTGAAGTGCAACATTGTATCAACTCAGCAGGTTGGTGTGTTCAGGCATGTGTACCCCCTTAACATTATCAGGAGAGAGTTACCACACACATGCTCATTGCTCACATGGCGCAATCCAAACAAATGACAATTAAAAATGTACAAATCTCCTAAATGATGGTTCTAAAATAATCCAAAAACCTGTTTCTCACAAGTGTAACAGGTCGTGAACAATGCAAACAACGTTTCCACTCCGAGAGTGAGAACAGTAGATGACTGTAATACATTGTATTTGTATTTATTTATCCTTTATTTAACTAGGCAAGTCAGTTAAGAACAAACTCTTATTTACAATGACGGCCTACCAAAAGGCAAAAGGCCTCCTGCGGGGGCTGGGGCCTGGGAGGAAAAAATAAATTGAATATAAATATAGGACAAAACACTCAGCACAACAAGAGAGACAACACTACATAAAGAGAGACCTAAGATGACAACATAGCAAGGCGACAACACAACTTGGTAGCAACACAACATGGTAGCAGCACAAAACATGGTACACACATTATTGGGCACAGACAACAGCACAAAGGGCAAGAAGGTAGAGACAACAATACATCACACAAAGCAGCCACAACTGTCAGTAAGAGTGTCCATGATTGAGTCTTTGAATGAAGAGATTGAGATAAAACTGTCCAGTTTGAGTGTTTGTTGCAGCTCGTTCCAGTCACTAGCTGCAGCGAACTGAAAAGAGGAGCGACCCAGGGATGTGTGTGCTTTGGGGACCTTTAACAGAATGTGACTGGCAGAACGGGTGTTGTATGTAGAGGATGAGAGCTGCAGTAGATATCTCAGATAGGGGGGAGTGAGGCCTAAGAGGGTTTTATAAATAAGCATCAACCAGTGGGTCTTGCGATGGGTATACAGAGATGACCAGTTTACAGAGGAGTATAGAGTGCAGTGATGTGTCCTATAAGGAGCATTAGTGGCAAATCTGATGGCCGAATGGTAAAGAACATCTAGCCGCTCGAGAGCACCCTTACCTGCCGATCTATAAATTATGTCTCCGTAATGTAGCATYGGTAGGATGGTCATCTGAATCAGGCTTAGTTTGGCAGCTGGGGTGAATGAGGAGCGATTACGATAGAGGAAACCACGTCTAGATTTAACTTTAGCCTGCAGCTTTGATATGTGCTGAGAGAAGGACAGTGTACTGTCTAGCCATACTCCCAAGTACTTGTATGAGGTGACTACCTCAAGCTCTAAACCCTCAGAGGTAGTAATAACACCTGTAGGAAGAGGGGCATTCTTCTTACCGAACCACATGACCTTTGTTTTGGAGGTGTTCAGAACAAGGTTAAGGGTAGAGAAAGCTTGTTGGACATTAAGAAAGCTTTGTTGTAGAGCATTTAACACAAAATCCGGGGAGGGGCCAGCTTGAGTATAAGACTGTATCATCTGCATATAAACGGATGAGTGAGCTTCCTACTGCCTGAGCTATGTTGTTGATGTAAATTGAGAAGAGCGTGGGGCCTAGGATCGAGCGTTGGAGTACTCCCTTGGTGACAGGCAGTGGCTGAGATGGCAGATTTTCTGACGTTAACCTCTCTGGGATATGTGGGACGCTAGCGTCCCGCATGGCCAACATCCAGTGAAAATGGCAGAGCGCCAAATTCAAATAAATTGCTATAAAAATTAACTTTCATGAAATCACACATGCAATACACCAAATTAAAAACTACACTTGTTGTGAATCCAGCCAACTGTCAGATATCAAAAAACTTTACGACGAAAGCACACCAAACGATTATGTTAGGTCAGTACATAGTCAGCTTCAGCCAAAGAGAGGAGTCACAAAAGCAGAAATCGAGAGAAAATATATCACTAACCTTTGATGATCTCATCAGATGACACATATGACTTCATGTTACACAATACATATTGTTTTGTTCGATTAAGTTCATATTTATATCCAAAAATCTCAGTTTACATTGGGGCTTACGTTCAGTAATGTTTGCTTCCAAACATCCAGTGATTTTGCAGAGAGCCACAACAATTTACAGAAATACTCATCATAAATGTTGTGGAAATACAAGAGTTATGCATGAACTTTAGATAAACTTCTCCTTAATGCAACCGCTGTGTCTGATTTCAAAAAAGCTTGACCGAAAAAGCACACCATGCAATAATCTGAGTACATCGCTCAGAGCCCAAACAAGCCAAACAGATATCCGCCATGTTGTGAGGTCAACAAAGTCAGAAATAGCATTATATATATTCACTTACCTTTGATGATCTTCATCAGAATGCACTCCCAGGATTCCCAGTTCCACAATAAATGTTTGATTTGTTCGATAAAGTCCATCATTATGTCCAATACCTCCTTTTTGTTCGCGCGTTTAGTACACAATCCCAACATGACGACGTGCAGGCAGGTCCAGGCGAACGTTCAGACAAAAATCATATTACAGTTCGTAGAAACATGTCAAACTAAGTATAGAATCAATCTTTAGGATGTTTTATCATAAATCTTCATAATGTTCCAACCGGAGAATTCCTTTGTCTGTAGAAATGCAATGGAACGCAAGCTACCTCTCACGTGAATGCGCATGACCAGCTCATGGCACTCTGCCAGACCACTGACTCAATCCCCTCTCATTCCCCCCTCCTTTACAGTAGAAGCATCAAACAAGGTTCTAAAGACTGTTGACATCTAGATGGAGCCTTAGGAAGTGCAATATGACCCCATTTCCACTTATCTTGGATAGGCAAAGAGTTGAAAACCTACAAACCTCAGATTCCCCACTTCCTGGTTGGATTTCTTCTCAGGTTTTTGCCTGCCATATGAGTTCTGTTATACTCAAGACATCATTCAAACAGTTTTAGAAACTTCAGAGTGTTTTCCATCAAGTCTACTAATTATATGCATATTCTGCTTTAGGACTGAGTAGCAGGCAGTTTACTCTGGGCACCTTTTTATCCAAGCTACTCAATACTGCCCCCCCTGTCCCAAAGAAGTTAATTAGCAAACCAGGCCAAAGTCCCCTCAGACACCAATACTCCTTAGCCGGGCCAAGAGATTAGAAAGAATGAATGGTCTACCGTATCATAAGCTTGTGCCAAGTCAATAAAAAAGCAGCACAATATTGCTTTGAATCAAGGGAATGGTGGATCATTGAGGATCCTTTACGTTTGCAGTGCACATCCATAACCTGAGCGGAAACAAGATTGCATACCCGAGAGAATACTTTAGACATCAAGAAGCCAGTCAGTTGATTATGACAAGTTTTTCCAACACTTTTGATTAATTACAGGGCAAAATAGAAATAGGCCTTTAACGTTAGGATCAGCTTGATCTCCCTTTTAAATAAAGGATGAACTGTGGCTGCCTTCCAAGCAATTGGAACATCCCCAGAAAGGGAGAGACAGGCTTGGCGATGAAGGGCAGCAACCTTAAATGAAGAAGGGTCTAAACCATCTGACCCAGATGTTTTTTTGGGGTCAAGTTTAAGGTGCTCCTTTAGCACCTTGGACTCTGACTGTCTGCAGGGAGAAACTTTGTAGCGGGGCAAGGGAAAAAGAGGAGAAGCTTCAGGGATAGTCGCATTAGAAGGGGGGGCGATGAGGATATGGATGGGCAAGGAGGCATGGCTGATCAAATAGGAATTCCTTGACTTAATGAAGTGGTGCATTAAGAGCTCAGCCATGTGCTTCTTGTCAGTAACAACCACATCATCAACATTAAGGGACATGGGCAGCTGTGAGGAGGAGGGTATATTTTCCAGGTCTTTAACCGTGTTCCAGAACTTCTTGGGGTTAGACCCASAGAGAGAGAACTGCTTCTTAAAGTAACTAACTTTGGRTTTCRGYATAGCCTGAGTGCACTTATTTCTCATTTGCCTGAACGATAGCCAGTCAGCCTGWGTATGCGTGTGCCYAGCCTTTTMCCAAATGCAATTCTTMAGGTGYAGTAACTCTGCAAGATCACYGTCGAACCAGGGGCTGAACCTGTTTTTAATTCTCATTTTCTTTATGGGGGCGTGTTTGTTAACAYTACCATTGAAAATAAAAGAAATGTATGTAACCAAATGATGGGGATTAACGGTACATTTACTAAGCCCACTGGTTACATATGTAATGGGGAATTGATAAAAATAAACAATTCACACAATGAAACAATGAATGTGCAAGAYTTGGCGGGAGACAGCGGAGCACATTCTGGAGAGCCGAGTGCATGCATTCTGGAGAGAGACGCCCATATCTTCTTGTCTCAAAATGTGTARTATACTCAAGACACTATCTTCACATATTTCACTGATAGTCGCAACTCAATAATCAGCTAGGCCTTTTGCCACGCGCGCTGCCCAAATAGCTGGCTTCCCGAATAGGCGTAGGCCTATGCACTTTGAAACAATCCACAGCCATTTTTTTATTTTTAAATAAGCTAATGAGCCTCTGTGGCTCAAGCTCTCTGGTAAAGTATTTTGAATGATTTTATTTAGACAGGAGTAATTATATAATTTTGCCAATTTTTTTAAATTTACTTTAGGGGAAGCCAGCATCCGCACTGTGCAACTTTCCTTTCTAAATTCGATAGTGGCTGTGATCAGAGATCTGTATATAATGATAAGATGCTCATCTCTCCCCCCTAACAATGRGAGTCACTGTCTCAAAGGCGGGAATGCAGGCGACAAGCTTAGGTCTGCATATTATGTCCATAAAATTCAGGACAGATTTTCGCGAGAGTGAGTCCTCTCGCTTCGCCTCTTCCTCTCTTCTGAAACTAGTGAGCGAAACAGCGCACCTCTGTCTCACTATATGTATCCCATGTATCTGATGCTGTCTGMCCAGAAAAAGTATGACATGTCATGCTCCCTTTGTCCAGACAGCATCAGATACACGGTCTACACATATGGCGACAGAGGGACGCTGTTTSGCTCGATCGGATTCTTGATCTGAGATTGAGGCGTCTTTTATGTCGGCGCGCATCTTGGTCAAATACATTATCAATATTTCTATATTTTATTTGGACGGGAACGGAGGTACGGTAGGGCGGGCCAGGTCCCCTAGAGCTCGCACATAATGCCGGCCCTGGATGCAGGTGTCATTTTGTTAGTTAGCAAGAAATGTGAATCACTTTGCTAGCTAGCTATGCTGAACTTGAACTGTTAACCGCAGTTAGCATATCTCTTTAGTTTTCAATCAAATGTTTTTGTCATCGATCAAATGGGCGGGCAGGGAGGAAAGTTCCCATTCAGTTGTCAAAACGTGTGTTGGGACAAGCATGCATTGGCAGGCAAGCTGCAGAAGGGCGAGCAGGCTGCTATTCCCCATCGTTTATCAGTGCAATTTTGACGGCCAACTACAAGCTGAAAAYGTTTGACAGGGTTTATCTACTGTTGCCTCGATTTTAGCTCATCTCGATCTAGCTAGCATTAGTTGTTGATCTTGTTGTTTTTGATGTGCATATATGATAGCCTACTTTTTCATGGTTGTTTGAMCTAAAGTCCCACTGTTGCTACTGCCTGTAAACACCAGTCCAGTTCAAAATGAATGATGGCAGGCCCATGCGGCAAATCGCTTATTTGCATATATGCCTACTGTAGCTCTGATTGGCTATGGCGCACCGGTCTTAGTCCGGTCCTGGACAAGACAGATGCTTTTATTTACTGCAGTGTCTCTATTAATTGTCCAAACGCATGGCCGCTTTCACACTGTGTATTGCTATAGAACTTTCACAAATGCCTTACTCTATTTAATTCCCAAACATTCTATGAATATATGAAAACGTGAAAATGACCATATGTAAGTACTCGCTTAATAAGATTTAATGTCGCCAAAACGCTGTCATTTCCACTTTATAGGAGGCTTGGGTAAAGTAAAAATGTCACAAATGTTCGAACTTCTTCAATGAATTATTTCTCAATTATGCTTTAAGATACACATATCAAATATATGTCAACAATCCTTTCTCAGAAGGACCTTTCTATGAATACAATTTTGTAAAAAAACCAAAAACAATTCCAGTTTCGTGAGGAATCACCCATGTACTATGCATTTTAAAATACAATTTTACAAGAAGCTCAAATGATACCCCATAAGCAGCCAAACCGCTGGCTCCAGTATTTCCAGGATTTAGTTGTGGTTGGTCAAATAGACAGACAGAAGACCGACAGAGTGCTTGTTGCTGGAAGCTGCTTTTTTTCACATGAGCCCTGAAATCAACAATACGAGTCCCTGATCACAGTGTTATCATGCTATGGGATATCATGTCATCTTGTATTCTTGTTACTTAACCTTGTTGCAACCCCCCTGTTGTATTCTTGTTGCAACCCCCCTGTTTCCTGGGATAACTAGATGACCAAAAACGGACTGTAAGTGATTTATTTTTTGCCCCCCCATTATTTTTGGTCAAGAAGTGTAAAATCACCAGTAATTCAGCAAAAAAATTGTTTAATTTAGGGAAATCTGTTCCCAAGTATTTCTATAAAAAAAAGAAAAAAAAGAGATGTGATCATGCCAATGTAATCAAGGTATGAATTTGTTCATTTCAAATACTATTTATTTTTGGGCTTAGTTGTGATCAATTTGCAGTGTACAATTGACTATAGTTATTTTCCAGCCGCCCGACCATTTGCTACGACAAAAATCGGCCCCCGGCTGAATCTAGTTGCTTACCCCTGACATCATGTTATATTACTACTGCACAGTTACTTCAATATTGTCCCCCCCCCCCCCCCCCCAAAAAAACACTGCCTTCCTCACACTTCCCTCCTCCCCGTTGCCCCTGGATACGCTAGCTTCCATTGACATTCTGCTCTGAGCTGGCAGGGTCCGCCCCCTCCGTCTCTCTCTCTATGGTTTCTAGGGCGACCACTGAATGGCCGCTGCCTGACTGGCTGTATGTGAGTCAGAGAGGCGGTCATGGCGCCCGCACTGTTGAGCCCYTCTGAATAGGTGCCCGTTTTCTCATCCCTCTGCCCAWTCTGCCAGSTCTGTAGACAACCAGGTCTGGCTCCAAATGCACTCAACCTTGCCATTAATGCGTTGTTTCTTCTTTCTCTCAGAGACACATGCACGCAAGCGCGTGCAGACACACACTCATTTTCTCTCTCTCTCTTGCTCCCTCTCTTCTGCTCTCCCTCTCCCTTTATCCATTTCTTTCTTTTAGGAGAAAGGGCTGAATATGGAACAACAAGGTAAGAAAAGAGGTTCAAAAGAGGAGGAAGAAAAGCGTGTCAAACACTTCCTGTGTTCCTGGAAGTGGCAGAGATGACGTCATGTTAAAATGAAGAGCAGTTTGGTCCCGAGGCTCTCTGATAAGTCAGGGGTGGGATTCCAAATAGGGAGAGGGGATGTTTGTCTGGTGATTAATTAATCAACTTCTGAGAAAACTCGAGTGTACAATGAAGCAGTCATGGGTAGATGAGCTGGCTGTAAGACCATCTGCCACCCATCAGTCACCGGTGGTCATACGGAGCCTTGTTAAACACTACAGTATAGTACAGGCATCTGGTAAACAGAGCACTGCTGTATATTAAGCACAGACATGACTTAGTCTTACATCAGTGAGTTGAGAAGAATGAACAGTAGCGCAYCAGTCCAGAGTTAAGAGACATTAAGATTTGATATCGCCTCTCAGCTCCCATGCCTGTTACACTATTTAAATGTCATTCTCTGTGTCATTAATCATGTGCTTTGACTGTCTTCATGTTTTTATGACCTGATTTGTTTGATAAGTGGCCCAGAGTCATTAGTCAGGTTATTGAGGGTTTAGCTGAAACAGTTGTAGTGATAGTGTAAGCATACACACAAGTGACTGCACTTGTGTGTTAAAATAATGTTATGGTTTGTACTGCAAGAAGAGGAGAAAGAATAGGACATGCAAAGCTATCCAGAGCTATGTATGTATGTATGTATGTATGTATGTATGTATGTARGTACGTACGTACACACTGAGTGTACAAAACATTAGGAACACCTGCTCTTTCCATTACATTGACTGACCAGGTGAAAGCTATGATCTCTTATTGATGTCAYCTGTTAAATCCACTTCAATCAGTGTAGATGAAGGGGAGGAGACAGGTTAAAGAGACAATTGAGACATGGGTTGTGTATATGTACCATTCAGAGGGTGAATGGGCAAGACAAATTATGTAAGTGTCTTTGAACAGGATATGGTAGTAGGTGCCAGGTGCACCGGTTTGAGTGTGTGAAGAACTGCAACGTTTCTGGGTTTTTCACGCTCAACAGTTTCCCATGTGGATCAAGAATGGTCCTCCAGCCAATTTTACAAAACTATGGGAAGCATTGGATTCAACATGGGCCAGCATCCCTGTGGAATGCTTTCGAAACCTTGTAGAGTCCTTTCCCCGACGATTTGAGGCTGTTCTGAGGGCAAAGGGGGGGGGGGGGGTCCATCTCGATATTAGGAAGATGTTCCTAATGTTTTGTACACTCAGTGCATATAGATGGATCTATATATGGCACTGAATATATCTAGAAAAACATTGTCCCACTGACTATACAGTGTAAAATACATGTTTCAGTCCTTATTGTTTTATCATAGTTTCTGTGTATCTGCCCCCCCCCCCCCCCCCCRCCTTAACCTCCTTCACCATCAGGCCCCCCACTCTTCCCCCTAAACCTGGGAGAATGCGGAAGCCTAGACCTCGCTCCATTTTTAATCATAAACTCTTTAATGGCAATATGGAGGCCTTCATCAAGGTACTGACTGCCCTTATTTGGCCCCCATGTGGTCTCTCTGTGTGTAAGCTGTCTTTACTAACAGTTCTGGGCGCTCTACCTCTGTCCTGTCTGACTGCTTTTCTGTCTCACTTCAGCTCACTGACTTGCCCTTCCTTCATAGCCCTGTGCTGGGCACAACAGCTGTCTAAATACATTGACTAAATGCCGAGACCCCTCTATTCAATCCTATAGGAAATTCTCGGACTGGACAGTCCATTGGCTTGACAGTTGGGAAAGGTATTGTTTGTCTCTCTGGTCTGGAGAAGAGTACTCAATTCTACAAATCTTGGGTTTTGAGGTTGTTTAAGTACAGAACGTAGACAGACTCTGGTCATATAAGGTTTGCTTTTGACATTCTTGCCCATGTTTTAGCACTTGAACCCTGGCCTCTAGATGTTAAACACATTTTGGCGACGGGCCATTTGGCCCAGAACTAAGCATGTCAGGCTATGAAAATAAACACACAGGGCCATATATCCTCTGTGTAAGCCAGGATCCAACACTAGCACACTGACAGAAAGAGTGTGTACACCACAGCAGTGGAGGCCCGTGGGGCTGTTAGTMTCAGACTGTCATGGTTCTATGGCCTTGCCCCCTAACGTCTCCTCAGATGTATTCTCAGTCATAATCAATCGAATTGCCCCAGTCAACCTTGTTGTAAAAACTGAGCCACAGTCCCAGCGTCCTACAACCCCCCCTATTCTCCACCATAGCCACCCACCCTCATCCCACATGGCCTCCCCAAGCTTGGGTCTCCCCCGTCCTCTACCTCMCCCCATCTCCACAGCACTGGGGCTTTTCTCTCAGGCTTGACCTCTGACCTCCTCTCTCTGGACGCACTTTTCCCCTGTGCTTCTCTAACCTTGTTGTGGTTCTTCTTGCCTCTCTTCCTCTCTGTTCTGTTCATCCTGCTGCTGCCACTGTTTTCTGCCTGCTCCAGGGGAAGACGGAATGCCCGCGCCCGCAGCCAGGTATTCTGGGTATTCTGACGTACATGAGTAGCCTGGTCCCAGATCTGTTTGTGCTGCCAATATGAGTTGGCAAGACAGCATCAACAGATCTAAGAATCAGGCTAGGGGTGAATGGGTTTGGGTTTAATGTGTAAACGAACTAACCAACATCTCTCTGCCTGCCTGGTAACTCTGTTCTTTGTCATCTGATAACCAATGAATGATGTACAGTCACTCGTGAAAGTCTACACACACAACTTGTACAGTCTTCACATTTTTCTGCCTTAAAATTAAATCTAAAAAGGAGAGGTTTTATTAATTAGGAAAATGTTCTAGAATTTTCTTTCACTTAGAAAATGTGGAGTAGGTTGTGTAGAGCTGTAGAAAAGAACATCTAATTTAATTCCTTTTTAGATTGAAATTTAAGGCAGCAAAATCTGAAGACTGCAAGGGGTGTGTAAACTTTCACTGGGCACTTAATGAATATATATATATATATAGTGGTAACCTTGTGAGGAAACAGGGGGTATGGGAAGAACACCACAATCTCCTATTCCCTCTGCAGACCATACAGTATATTTGGCATGATTACACACGGAGTGTACAAAACATTAAGAACACCTGCTCTTTCCATTACAGATTGACCAGGTGAATCCAGGTAAAGGTGTCACTTGTTAAATRCACTTCAATCAGTCTAGATGAAGCAGAAGAGAAAGGTTAAAGAAGGATTTTTAAGCCTTGAGACAATTGATACATGGATTGTGTATGCGTGCCATTGATGGTGAATGGGCAAGACAAAAAATGTAAGTGCAAGTGGGGTATGGTAGTACATGCCAGGCGCACAGGTTTGTGTCAAGAACTGCAACGCTGCTGGGTTTTTCACGCTCAGTTTCCCGTATCCAGCCAACTTGACACAATGCACCCCTACCCCTGTCCTGACGAATTGAGGCTGTTCTGAGGGCAAAAGGGGGGGGGGGTTCCAACTCAATACAAGGAAGGTGTTCTTAATGTTTTGTACGCTCATTGTACATTAGTCATTCTCTGTGCACAGTCAGATAATGAATTTATTAATGTGCTGTGTTCTCGCTCATAACCTGTGGTAAGTCACCTTAGCTCTCTCTACACCCCTCTATGCCTCTCTGTTAGGACTCAGGGCAGGCCATACCAGTGGTGGTTGAGAGCTGTGTTCGCTACATCAATCTATATGGTAAGAGGAACACAGTAATGAATTGATAGATACAGTATGTAGTCCATAAAGTTGAATATACTACAGTAAAACCTCCATTTTGGATCTCTGTGATGTAGTTTCTCATCTTGGAATTTTGAATATGGAAACTAGCATGTAGTGGACAGACTGAGATTATGTTACTAATGGTTGTTTGGGCTATGGACATATTACACTTTTTTAATGAATATAAATGTTTCCATTTAGTTGTGTGTTTGTGTGTCTTTGTGTCTCTGTCTATGTGTCTCTGTCTATGTGTCTCTGTATGCGTCTGTGTTGCCAGATTTGTTTCCATCTAAGTGCTGACTTGGGTTTCTCTGCTCCAACAGGCCTTCAGCAGCAGGGCATATTCAGGATTCCCGGCTCACAGGTCGAAGTCAACGATATCAAAAATTCATTTGAGAGAGGTCGGTCCGAGCGAGGCCCCATATCCTGCTTGATCGTTTTTTATTGCGTTTAGTCTGCCTCGGAATGCCACAGCCCCTCCCTCTAGGACTGTAAAGTGCAGATGGATACATAGACAGCACATATGTCATGTATGACACTGTAACGGACATGAACATCTAGGTTAGATGTATAGCAGCAGTAGCTTCCACATTCTTAACAGAAATGCTAGTTGGGCGAAAATACTGTACTGACAAATATATCTTTGTTCTTTTTGTTGGCTAGCTAATGTTTGTCATGGACTATCTGATATCTATCTATAGAGAGAGCTGAGACATTTTCCTAAAGACGAGTTAATGAGGTGTTATATTGTATTACATGACGGCTGACAGTGTTTTTACAAGCTTAATGCATTTCTTTAACAGAACATTCAGTTTACTAAGCAGATTAACTTTTCACACAAGCATGACTTGGGTTATATAGATAAAACATTCACAGTTGAATATCCAGCAAGCTTACAGTAGTGTGACTGGATGGTTGACAGCTTGTGTGATGCCTCTAGGTGAGGACCCATTGGTGGACGATCAGAGTGACCATGACATCATGGCGGTGGCAGGCGTTCTGAAGCTGTACTTCAGGGGGTTGGAGACCCCACTGTTCCCCAAAGAACGCTTCCTCGACCTCATGTCTACCATCAGTAAGTATTACTACTGTACTGCTAATGTACAATGACCTCATAGCAACCATCAGTAAGGACTGGACAAGTGTACTCCACTGGGACGGATGCGGGATTTAGATAAAAATGTATTATTAATAATTGTTTGGATATTGATATAGTAAATATGTTTACTATAGTAAAGTAGATATGCCCCTCTCCCTGTCTCTCTCAGAACTAGACTCTGGTGCAGAGAGAGCTCATCACCTTCAGCAGATCGTTGTAACTCTTTCTCGCCCCGTCATCATCGTCATGAGATACCTGTTTGCATTCCTCAACCAGTAAGTCCATATATCAGTTACCAAGTCTATATATCAACCAGTAAGTTACAACGGTGATGGAGCCAGAGAGGATGGCTGCCGTTTTATTGGCTCTTAACCAACTGTACTATTTTGTTCGTTTTTTCACATTGTTTGTAATTTATTTTCTACATAATGTTGCTGCTACCGTCTCTTATGACCGAAAAGAGCTTCTGGACATCAGAACAGCGATTACTCTTCTCGAATTGGATGCATCATTTTTCTTTAATGAGTCAGACGAGAAGGATATACTCCAAACACCCGAACAGGCCCTCATCCTGGAGAAAGAGACAGAGATTTTGCAGAAAGAGTTCGGGGTGCCTTGTGAGGATCAGGCGACGAGTGGCTAATCTGCCTTTGCCATCCGTACTGTTAGCCAACGTTCAATCGCTGAAAAATGAATGGGACGAACTGAAAGCATGTATATCCTACCAACGGGACATTAAAAACTGTACTATCTTATGTTWCACGAGTCGTGGCTGAATGACAACATTAATAACATACAGCTGGCAGGTTATACACTGTATCGGCAGGATAGAACAGCAGCCTCTGGTAAGACACGGGGCGGCGGCCTATGTATATTTGTAAACAACAACTGGTGCACGATATCTAAGGAAGTCTCGAGGTTTTACTCGCCTGATGTGACACAAGCCTACCAGTCGGGCTAAATTACTTCTATGCTCGCTTCGAGACAAGTAACACTGAAACATGCATGAGAGCATCAGCTGTTCCGGACGACTGTGTGATCACGTTCTCCGCAGTCGATGTCAGTAAGACCTTTAAACAGGTCAACATTCACAAGGCTGCAGGGCCAGACGGATTACCAGGACGTGTACTCCGAGCATGCGCTGACCAACTGGCAAGTGTCTTCACTGACATTTTCAACCTCTCCCTGTCCGAGTCTGTAATACCAACATGTTTCAAGCAGACCACCATAGTCCCTGTGCCCAAGAACACTAAGATAACCTGCCTAAATGACTACCGACCTGTAGCACTCACGTCTGTAGCCATGAAGTGCTTTGAAAGGCTGGTCATGGCTCAGATCAACACCATATCCCACTCCAGACCCACTCCAATTTGCATACCGCCCCAACAGATCCACAGATGATGCATCTCTATTGCACTCCACACTGCCCTTTCACACCTGGACAAAAGGAGCACCTATGTGAGAATGCTTTCATTGACTACAGCTCAGCGTTATACACCATAGTGCCCTCAAAGCTCATCACTAAGCTAAGGACCCTGGGACTAAACACCTCCCTCTGCAACTGGATCCTGGACTTCCTGACGGGGCCGCCCCAGGTGGTAAGGGTAGGTAACAACACATCCGCCATGCTGATCCTCAACACAGGAGCCCCTCAGGAGACTGAAAATATTTGGCATGGGTCCTCAGATCCTCAAATGATTTTGCACCATCGAGAGCATGGTGACGGGGCCGCCTCCAGGTGGTAAGGGTAGGTAACAACACATCCGCCATGCTGATCCTCAACACAGGAGCCCTCAGGAGACTGAAAATATTTGGCATGGGTCCTCAGATCCTCAAATGATTTTGCACCATCGAGAGCAGGTGACGGGGCCGCCTCCAGGTGGTAAGGGTAGGTAACAACACATCCGCCATGCTGATCCTCAACACAGGAGCCCCTCAGGAGACTGAAAATATTTGGCATGGGTCCTCAGATCCTCAAATGATTTTGCACCATCGAGAGCATGGTGACGGGGCCGCCTCCAGGTGGTAAGGGTAGGTAACAACACATCCGCCATGCTGATCCTCAACACAGGAGCCCCTCAGGAGACTGAAAATATTTGGCATGGGTCCTCAGATCCTCAAATGGTTTTGCACCATCGGAGCATCATGTCAACCGGACAGGTTGCATCACTGCCTGGTATGGCAACAGCTCAGCCTCCAACTGCGAGGCACTACGGAGGGTAGTCGTATGGCCCAGTACATCACAGGGGCCAAGCTTCCTGCCATCCAGGACCTCTTACCGCACGGCAAGTGGTACCGGAGCGCCAAGTCTAGTCCAAGAGGCTTCTAAACAGCTTCTACTCCCAAGCCATAAGACTCCTGACATCTAATCAAATGGCTACCAGACTATTTGCCCCCCCCCCCCCCCTCTACACTGATGCTATTATCTATGCATAGTCACTTTAAAAACTCTACCTACATGTACGTATTACCTCGACACTGTTGCCCCCGCACATTGACTCTGTACCTGTACCACCTGTATATAGCCCCGCTATTGTTATTTTACTGCTGCTCTTTAATTATTTGTTATTTTTATCTCTTACTTTTTTGGGGGGTATTTTCTTGAAACTACATTGTTGGTTAAGGGCTTGTAAGTAAGCATTTCACTGTAAGGTGTAACCTGTTGTATTCGGCGCATGTGACAAATAACATGTGATTTGACCCCCATAATAATGCTATATGTTTATGGAGAAATCCAATAGGAAAGATGGTGTTCAGAGGTGGCTCATTCAGGGAGAAAGAGGAGGGTAGTCCTCATTAAATGAGGAAAAATGAAGATAAAACGTATTAAAAAAAAGTTCAGTCCGTGTTCAGTCATTATAAAAACATGTGTTTATGAAAAAAAWATATATATATACCCATACTGTATTATGGATAATTGTTTTGTTTGTTAATTCCCCATTGTTTCTCTCCAGTCTATCCCAATACAGTGATGAGAACATGATGGATCCCTATAACCTGGCTACCTGCTTCGGCCCGACTCTGATGCCCATTCCTGATGACCATGATCCTGTGGCCTGCCAGACGCACGTTAATGAGGTCATCAAGACCATCATCATCCACAACGAGGTCATCTTCCCGAGTCACCGTGAGCTGGACGGACCAGTCTATGAGAAGTGCATGGCTGGAGGAGAGGAGTACTGGTTAGTGATGTCATATCATTATGCGCCTTGGTTCTGATTGGATGGAGAATAACCAATGGAGAAAAGGACGTAAGGTCACTGGATCCAGTTCTGCATTTCAAACGACTTGACCCTCTTGTTGATGTAGTTTAGCCCAAAGCACTACACTGTGTCGTTCTTTATCATTATCCAAATCTATTAATCAATCAATGAATGTATGCATTTTTTCCCTCTATCCCTCTCCCACACCATTCAGTGACAGTCCCCATAGTGAGCCAGGTGCCATTGATGAAGTGGACAATGGTACAGGACCTCCCACCAGTGATGACGAACTGGAGCAAATCGAGGCCATTGCTAAGTTCGACTACGTGGGGCGTACTCCCAGAGAGCTTTCCTTTAAGAAGGGGGCATCCCTGTTGTTGTACCTGAGAGCCTCTGATGACTGGTGGGAGGGACGACACAACGGAGTGGATGGACTCATCCCACATCAGTACATCGTGGTGCAGGACATGTAAGTACAGAATGAGCACTTCATATGTCACATTTCTATGTAAGTGCTCGAATGCTACCAACTACTCAAATGCTACACGGTTTTGTTTAGGATAAAAACATATATTGTATTCTGAGTCGACTAGAGACAGACTCTGCACCAGGACACTGTGGTCCTCCAGGTTATGTGAGTCCATGTGCACTGTCTCATTCACCAGCTGTATTTGGTCAATAACAGGTATCAGATGAACTGTGCCCAAAGGGCATTAGTCTGTTACTGTCGGAGTCGGGATATACTGTCTGAGTCGGTCCAGCCATCTGGATTCTCAGTTCATCGCGCCAACAGGAATAAACATCTCTCCGGGAAGAAGAAGGGCGGGGGGTGTATGTTTCATGATGAATGACTCATGGTGTAATTGTGATAACATACAGGAACTCAAGTCCTTTTGTTCACCCGACCTAGAATACCTCACGATCAAATGCCAACCGTATTATCTCTCAAGAGAATTCTCTTCGATTATAGTCACAGCCTTGTATATCCCCCCTCAAGCCGATACCACGACTGCCCCTCAAAGAACTTCACTGGACTTTATGCAAACTGGAAACCATATATCCTGAGGCTGCATTTATTGATTTTAACAAAGCAAATTTGAAGAAAAGGCTGCCTTTTCTAAAATTCTATCAGCATATCGACTGTAGTACTCACACTGCTAAAACACTAGAGCACTGTTACTCCAACTTCCGGGATGCATACAAGGCCCTCCCCTGCCCTCCTTTTGGCAAATCTGACCACGACTCCATTTTGCTCCTCCCTTCCTATAAGCAAAAACTCAAAACGGGAAGTACCCGTGCTAAGGACTATTCAACGCTGGTCTGACTAATCGGAATCCACGCTTCAAGATTGTTTTGATCATGCAGACTGGGATATGMTCCGGGTAGCTTCCGAGAATAATGTTGACGAATATACCAAAACGGTAACTGATTTTATCAGGAAGTGTATAGGAGATGTTGTGCCCACTGTGACTATCAAAACCTACCCTAACCAGAAACCTTGGATAGATGGCAGCATTGGCGCAAAACTGAAAGCGTGAACCACCGCATTTAAACATGGCAAGGTGACTGGGAATATGGCKGAATACAAACAGAGTAGTCATTCCCTCTGCAAGGCAACCAAACAGGCAAAACGTCAGTATAGAGACAAAGTAGAGTCGCAATTCAACGGCTCAGACACGAGACGTATGTGGCAGGGTCTACAGACAATCACGGACTACAAAAGGAAAACCAGCCACGTCACAGACACCGACGTTTTTCCATGGACTGTTGGCTCTCCTTCTCCGTGGCCGATGTGAGTAAGATATTTAAACGTGTTAACCCTCGCAAGGCTTCCGGCCCAGACGGCATCCCTAGTCGCATCCTCAGAGCATGCGCTGATAGCTGGCTGGTGTGTTTACGYACATATTCAATCTCGCCCTATCCCAGTCTGCTGTCCACACATGGTTCAAGAGGGCCACCATTGTTCCTGTACCCAAAAAAGCGAAGGTAACTGAACTAAATGACTATCGCCTCGTAGAACTCACCTCTGTCATAATGAAGTGCTTTGAGAGACTGAGAATTTGACAGAGGTAATAAACTGCCCATTGATCAGCACAGCAATTGAGAAAACCACCATGTTTGCAAAACAAGATTTTCTGAACTTATGTCAATATTACACAGGTAAGATAACGGTTACAGAAATCAGTCGGACAGGCTCTATAGACCTCTAGGTATGAGTGACTGTGTCCAACACACCACCACCTGGTGTTATGTTGGGCACCTARTGKCCCCCCAAAAGATTTAATGAAATACATTTTTCTTCTCAATGACATGTATTGCTAAATAAAAAGGTTTTAAGGAAATACAGGCAGGCACTACATTACTACAAGACTTAACAGCTCGTTCAATCTGGCATGATGGTCTTTTAAGTATAAAAGAAAAGCTTGTTTTCAAATAATTAAAAAAGTTTTAAAAGCTAGTGGAATGGGATTAGTGTGTGGTGTGTGAAGAATCCAACACGTTAACTTGCATGCGGTACAAATCACATTATTGTGGGAGCACCTCCTCGTAGAGTATGAATTAGGCTGTTTGAGAAGGTTTGAATCCTAAGCAACCTGCATACACATTGTTTGAAGTAGAATAGACCAACATAGCTACTGTAGCATGTCAAAAATGTCTGCTGGAAAACRTTGGTAGAGCATGGGTGGAGAAGGCATTGTMGTGCTCATGTGAATTATCTTTTTTTTTTCGGCTTCATACCAATGCCTACTTCTCACTTACAACAGTTTTTTTGTTTTTATAATAAGTATAAGAGCCTCTCCTCATTCTCCGGAGGCAACACCTACTCATGACAAAGATAGAACGTTAAGGTCACTCTGTAACTGGTCATTTATCCTTCCAGAACTCTGCCCGACAGCCAATCACCATCCATCACTGTGAGACGGCATAATTAAACCCTAATTAGGGAGAAGAAACAGGATGTGTTCCAAATGGCAACCTATTGCCTTTTTAGTGCACTACTTCTGTTCAGAGCCCTGGTCAAAAGTAGTGCACTATAAAAAGAATAGGGTGCCATTTGAGATGCATACACACTCATCTCCAGCTGATCCTCAGGCCTATCGATTCACGTCACAAGGGGGCCCAGGGTAACCAGGGAATGGGTGTTGTGCTTGTTAATGATGCCTTGAAGTCATCTGGCAGCAGATGACATTGACATTTCATTATGAGTTAGATTCTGAAGGACCTTTTATTGTGTTTGTTGAGATGTTAGTTGAGGATAGTCTTTGGTGTAATGGTGTCCAGCAAAGTCCTGATCATTTGAATAAACCCTGTGTTCTCCTCTCTGTCTCTCCTTTACCTCAGGGATGATGCATTCTCAGACAGTCTGAGTGGGAAGGTTGAGAGTGAAGCCAGTAGTGGACCCCACCAGGAGGACAGAGACAGGACCTCATCTAGGAACCAAGACCATGACCGCAGCTCCCCCTGCGAACACACACAGCATACCCCTGAACACCGCTATGGAGCTGCTTTGGGAAGGTAGCTACACATAAAAATTGACTTGGTTGATTCATGCTCACCGTTCACAGAATCTGAAGAAATGCAGATTAATACAGGTTTTCTTGACACATGCAGGATTAAATGTTTTCCTTCCATGAGGAGTCTATATAATAATGGTTAATTTAGTGTAGTTTTATTGACTGAACTATATTTTATATCTGCACCATGCCTACACCCTGTCCAGTCCTGTCGTTGCAATGATGCTGTCCTGACAGTCTGTCTGCTCTGTGTGTTGTCGCTCAACAGGATGAGGGTTCGTTCAGATGGTGCTGCTATCCCTCACCGCAGGAGCACAGCCGACACCCACAGCCCCACCAGAGGTATGGACATGCCCTCTAGGGTCATACCTCGCCCCTGCAGCCCTCACAAGATGTCRGTCAGCAGGGGCCGCATGGACAGTCCAGAGAAACACCATCTCAGCACGTTTGGCAGCGCAGGAAGTATCAACCACCCAGACAGGAAGTGCTTCCCCGATGGCTCCGTCCTCAGACCATCCACCGGCTCCACCCGCCATGGTAGCCTTGGTGACCACAAATCACTGGAGGCCGAGGCCCTGGCAGAGGTGAGAGTCTATGAAGTAAAGCAATAAAGAACTCACAAAAGCCAAAAGGTGAGGTGSTGACTAACGGATGATAAACTAACCTATTGAAGAAAGAATGTTGCTCCTTGCTTGTGGATTTATTTAACCAAAGTTTTGGCTAAAGGGCCTTTATCAGGGTATGCAGAAGTGAGACTCTAATCACTGCAATAAAGACTTGACAGTTTAACAAATATAACAGTGGCTCGCTAAAAGCAACTGATTCAGTGGGTGAAGTCAGGCAAGACCAAACGGCCCTTTATTATTCATAATACATAGCGGCTGTTCTTTTCATTTGACCTATTTCATGCCAAGGCAGCCAGGTTTAGAGTTGTTCAGTGGAAAGCTAATGAGGATATTCTCCTGTCTGTGGTTCAGAGACAGAGAGAGGCATACAGACTCTTAGGGAGAGAGACAGACAGACAGGGAGAGAGAGAGATTGAGAGAGGGCGAGAGATGTATTCTCAGAATGTGTCCAGTACATTCTATGGATCCTAGGCAGGACACAGAAGAACAAAGTCAAAGGCAGCAGCGGGAAGGATATCTGAGAGAGAGGCTCATTCTTTGACCCGTGTTTCTCATTTCCTAATTACTGTTCAGTCTGTTAGCTGCTGCTATCTCCACATTTAAATATGGCTCCCTTTGTGTGCTTCATTAGAGAGAGAATATTGGAACCGTTTGTGAGGTGTTAATTTGTCCATTTATCCCTGCTTTCAACAAGAAAAGCGTTTAGTTTTTATTCTGAAGAGTTGGTACGTCAGTGTTTCGTTTGAGAATTAACAAAACGTCAGAGCAGATGTCTGAATGGGCCATTCTTTTTTTGTCRTTTTTTTTTAATGGTGTCTAATACTCTGTGTAGGAGAGTATCGTCATCATTGACTACGATGGACAGCCAAGATGTTACAGGAAATAAGACACAGGATTAATATCAGTATTTAGTGAAACTGTGTGTGTTACAGGACATAGAAAAGACCATGAACACCGCCCTGCATGAGCTACGTGAGCTGGAGCGTCAGAACGTGGCCAAGCACGCTCCCGATGTGGTCCTGGACACCTTGGAGCCCCTGAAGCAGCAGCAACCCTCCTCCTCCGGGTCCGGACCACCCTCTGAGCCCCCCGGCAGCCCCCTGCACACTAACACCATGGCCATCCGAGACCCTGACGCTGCCCTACGCCGTAGCAGCTGTTCCTCGTCCTCCGAGACCATGAGCACCTTCAAACCGACTGCACGGAGGCCCATCGCCCCCCTGAGGCCACCGCCGATCAGACCCCTCCGGCCTGCCCCCATCCACCCGGGACATGGCCATGGACAGGGGCAGCACAGGTCCAGTAGTTCCAGCTCCTCAGGCATGGGTAGTCCAGCCTCTATCACCCCCACAGACAGGGTGTTCCCCAAGGCACCATCCCCGTCCCCCTCCYCTTCCTCCTCGTCCTCAGACAAACAGGGTAACATGTAGCCTGGCTGAGCAGGATGCAGCAGTCCCAGACAGAGCCCAGGAKCTGTCGTATGAACTGACTGAGCAGGCTGTATCATAGCCCTATATAGGACACTGTGCATCCACGCATGGCTGTCCTAGAAAGCTAAAATGCGGAGCCTGGAAAATAACTGGCTAAATGTTTTAGGGGGGGTTCGTGTTTCTGAAAATCCTGCTACTGAAGGCATATCTATATTCTGTAACTCCTTGTTCGTCCACACTGATAGTATAATGTGTGGATATCTGTAAAAAAKAKAKKKAAAAAAACAGTCTGAGACTAACTTTTCTCCAAACCGGCAGCGTCTTCTTCATTTCCGCTGGCTGTGACAAAAGAAACACTTTGAGGCCTTGTCTCTGTGGGAACAATATCGACCACTAACTAGTAGGAGGTTGMATTCAACATGTAGGATGAGGGCTGATTAATTGATTTATTGACAGCTGAACATCCACCAGTATTGACTGTGTGCTTGTCTGTGGAGATTATGAATCACTCAGCAGAAACATGAACCCTACTATGATAATCATTATAAATGATGTTTCTACTCTCCCCACGTGGCACATAACTGCCACAGAACAAACCTGATCAAAGGGATGCACTGGATAACTCTTTGTTTACTGTTCTAGCCTTAGAGAGATATCTGTGGTTTGTTTTTCAGAATAACAAACCCTCTCAAATGGAAGCTTGGTGTTTGTGAGCTGGGAGTCTGAGACTATCATTTATTACTCTGCAGATTGTAATAAGTATTCCTATCTTTCTTTCTCCCTCTCTTTTTCTCTGTATCTCTCTCTCTGTCTCTCTTTCTCTCCTTTTCTCTGTCTCCCTCTCTTTTTCTCTCACTGTCTCTGTCTCGCTCTCTCCAGTTTGAGATTAGCGGTGGTACCTCAAGAAAAGAGCAAACACCTTGTCATGACCCGACCCAGTCTACTAAAGAGAATAATGCACTGATTTGATTTGGTCATTCTCTGTGAGCCTGAACTAGTTGATCCTGCATACTGTATGTGCAGTATATTGATACAGTTATGTGTATGAAGACAAAYGAGCATCAGTGTATGTAACAAGGTTAGTTGTGCTGTTACATGTGGACCGGATCTCTTACCTGGTGAAGTAGATTGCACACTTACCACTGTTTTCTTGTAGGCCTACTTTGGACTTGTACAGTATATAGATGGACTTGCTTGCTTGGTGGTACGTGTTCCTGTATGTATTATATGAGGGATCATTAATCAGCAAAACACATGTTAAAAGTGTTATAGATACATTTCAAATGGAAAATAATATGCATAAAGTTGAAAACTACCTGTATGTATGAATAACATGGTATGATAGACACAGGATATATATATATAATCATTATATAGTAAGTAGATTTTGTAACTCTTAACCTTGCACAGGCATTAACAGAWCAAGAAAATAAATGTGGGGAATCTGTATCTGAAATGGTCTTTTGGTACTCTTTTSTTTAAATTATACCACACTGACCCTTGGTGGTGAAAAGTTGCAAATACACATGTGTTACAATACAGCAGAGTCAGATTGGTAATTTGGTTTGTTGTGCCACTTAGTGGTGAAGATAGAAACAACACTTCCACTTTAGTGTGGGCAAAGATTATCTGATGTATTGACAAAATATTACACTGACCACAATAAAATATAAATACATGCCCTCAACATGGAAGGCAGGTGAGATCAGGTGGAAACATTCAAGCCAATGAYAAGGCTGATAGTTGTGCCTGTTGTTCACACACGTAAGTTGTTTTTCTCAAAGTTGCCAGAATGTAAAGAATGTAAATGTAAAGTGCATCCACTTATCAGTACATTTGGTATTTATTAGGGTTCTGGGGGTCCACACAAAACATAATACAGAACATTAAAAGACAACAACAGCTCAAGGACAGAACTACATACATTTAAAAATGGCACACATAGCCTACAGTGCATTCGGAAAGTTTAAAAGAAAAATTTAACTAGGCAAGTCAGTTAAGAACAAATTTTTATTTACAATGACAGCCTACCGGGGAACAGTGGGTTAGTTGCCTTGTTCAGGGGCAGAACGACAGATTTTTACCTTGTCAACTTGGGGATTCGATCCAGCAACCTTTCAGGTACTGGCCCAACGCTCTAACCACTAGGCTACCTGTCGCCCCAAGTATTCAGACCCCTTGACTTTTTCCACATTTTGTTACATAAAAATCATTCAGTTTTAAAATAAGCCTATCTACACACAATACCCCATAATGACAAAGCGAAAACAGGTTTTTAGAAATGTTTGAWAATGTATTGAAAATAAAAAACATACCTTATTTACATAAGTATTCAGACCCTTTGCTTTAAGACTTGAGCTCAGGTGCATCCTGTTTCCATTGATCTTCCTTGAGATGTTTCTACAACTTGATTGGAGTCAACCTGTGGTAAATTCAATTGATTGGACATGATTTGGAAAGGCACACACCTGTCTATGTAAGGTCCCTCAGTTGACAGTGCATGTCAGAGCAAAAACCAAGCCATGAGGTCTAAGGAATTGTCCGTAGAGCTCCGAGACAGGATTGTGTCGAGGCACAGATCTGGGGAAGTGTACCAAAAGATGTCTGAACATTTCTGCAGCATTGAAGGTCCCCAAGAACAGTGACCTCATCATTCTTCATATCAAATTGCATTTGTCACATGCAACAAGCAACCTTACCATGAAATGRCTACTTACAAGCCKTTAAAACTTCTTATGGCTGCAATCCCGTTAACGGGATCGATATGACAACAGCCAGTGAAAGTGAAGGGCGCCAAATTCAAACAACAGAAATCTCATAATCTCAAACGTACATGTGTTTTATACCATTTTAAAGGTAATATTGTTGTTAATCCCACCAAAGTGTCCGATTTCAAATAGGCTTTACAGCGAAAGCACCACAAACGATTATGTTAGGTCACCGCAAAATCACAAAAAACAAAGCCAATTTTCCAGCCAAAGACAGGAGTCACAAAAAGCAGAAATAGAGATAAAATGAATCACTAACCTTTGATGATCTTCATCAGACGACATCTCATAGGACTTCATGTTACACAATACATGTATGTTTTGTTCGGTAAAGTTTATATTTATATCCAAAAACCTCAGTTTACATTGGCGCCATGTTCAGAAATGCCTCCAAAATATCCGGAGAAATTGCAGAAAGCCACGTCAAATAACATAAATACTCTCATAAACTTTGATGAAAGATACATGTTTTACATAGAATTAAAGATACACTTGTTCTTAATGCAACCGCTGTGTCAGATTTCAAAAAGCTTTACGGCAAAAGCACATATTCAATATCTGAACTGCGTCTCACAAAAGGAAGCCATACAGTTACCCGCCAAATTGTGCAGTCAACAAAACTCATAAAAAGCTATATTATTTTCACTTACCTTTGCTGATCTTCGTCGGAATGCACTGCCAGGACTCCCACTTCCACAACAAATGTTTGTTTTGTTCGGTAATGTCCATCATTTATGTCCAAATAGCTATTTTTGTTAGCGTGTTTGGTAAACAAATCCAAAGTCAGGAAGCGCGTTCACTAAAAGCAGACGAAATGTCAAAAAGTTCCGTAACAGTCAGTAGAAACATGTCAAACGATGTATTGAATCAATCTTTAGAAGTTTTTTAACATAAATCCTCAATAATGTTCAACCGGAGAATTACATTGACTTCAGATGTGCGATGGAACAGAGCTCCCTCATGTGAACGCGCATGGTCAGAGCATGGTCACCTCATGGCAGACTGACTAATTCCTGTCTCCTTCGCCCCACTTCACAGTAGAGGCACCAGACAAGTTCTACAGACTGTTGACATCTAGTGGAAGCTGTAGGAAGTGCAACTCATCCATATCCCACTGTGTATTCAATAGGGCTGGGTTGAAAATCGACCAACCTCAGAATTCCCACTTCCTGTTTGGATTTTTTTTCTCAGGTTTTTGCTTGCCATATGAGTTCTGTTATACTCACCGACATCATTCAAAACAGATTTAAAAACTTCAGAGTGTTTTCTATCCAATACTAATAATAATATGCATATATTAGCAACTGGGACTGAGGAGCAGGCAGTTTACTATGGGCACCTCTGGGCACCTTTCATCCAAGCTACTCAATGCTGCCCCTGCAGCCATAAGAAGTTAACCAACAATGCAGTTCAAGAAATACAGTAAGGAAAATATTTACTAAATAAACTAAAGTAAAAAATAAAAAGTAACACAATAAAATAACAAAAACGAGGCTATATACAGGGGGTACCGGTACCGAGTCAATGTGCGGGGGGTACAGGTTAGCTGAGGTAATTTGTACATGTAGGTAGGAGTAAAGTGACTATGTATAAATAATAAKCAGCGTGTAGCAGCAGTGTAAAAATGAAGGGGGGTAGGGTGTCAATGTAAATAGCCTGGGGGACCATTTGATTAATTGTTCAGGAGTCTTATGGCTTGGGGGGTAGAAACTGTTAAGGGGCCTTTTGGACTTAGACTTGGRGCTCCGGTACCGCTTGCCGTGCGGAAGCAGAGGGAACAGTCTATGACTTGGGTGACTGGAGTCTTTGAAAATGTTTTGGGCCTTCCTCTAACATTGCCTAGTACATAGGTCCTGGATGGCAGGAAGCTTCGGTCCAATGATGTACCAGGCTGTACGCACTACCTTCTGTAGCGCCTTACGGTCGGATGCAGAGCCGATGCAACCGGTCAGGATGCTCTCGATAGTGCAGCTGTAGAACTTTTTTGAGGATCTGGCGATCCTTGCCAAATCTTTTCTATCTCCTGAGGTGGAAAAGTAATTTTCGTGCCCTCATCACTTCTTTCTTGGTGTGTCATGATKGTTTGTTGATGATGTGGACACCAAGGAACTTGAAACTCTTGACCTGCTCTACTACAATCCCGCCTATGTGAATTGGGGTGTGTTCAGCCCTCCTTTTCCTGTAGTCCACAATCATCTCTTTTGTCTTGCTCACATTGAGGGAGAGGTTTTTGTCCTGGCACCACATTGCCAGGTCTCTGACCTCCTCCCTAAAGGCTGTCTCACTGTTGTCCGTGATCAGGCCTACCCCCATTGTGTCGTCAGKAAGCTTAATGATGGTGTTGGAGTCGTGCTTGGCCACGCAGTCGTGGTTGAACAGGGAGTACAGGAGGGGACTAAGCACACAGCCCTGAGGGGCCCCCGTGTTGAGGATCAGCTTGGCAGATGTGGTGTTGCCTACCCTTACCACCTGGGGGTGGCCCGTCATGAAGTCCAGGATCCAGTAGCAGAAGGAGGTGTTTAGTCCCAGGGTCCTTAGCTTAGTGATGAGCTTTGTGGGCACTATGGTGTTGAACGCTGAGGTGTAGTCAATGAACAGTAGCATTCTCACATGTGTTCCTTTTTGTCCAGGTGGGGAAAGGGCAGTGTGGATCATCTTTGATTTCTTTGGGATGGTGTGCGAATTGAAGTGGGTCTAAGGGTTTCGGGAATGACGGTATTGATGTGAAGCCATGCCAGCTTTCAAAGCACTTCATGGCTACAGAGGTGAGTGTACGGGGGCGGTCAGTCACTTAGGCAGGTTCCTTTGTGTTCTTGGGCAACAGGGACGATGGTGGTCTGCGTGAAACATGTAGGTATTACAACAGTAAAATGTCGGAATGCACAACTCGTCGGTCTTGTCATGGATAAGTATTCAGCAGACGACCAAAACAATATCTGTGGGAAATATACAGTGTCTGCCATCTATCTGCCATCATTCTAATAATCTCTCTCTCTCTCTCTCTCTCTTCTCTCTCTCTCTCTCTCTCTCTCTCTCTCTCTCTCTCTCTCTCTCTCATCTTCCTAGACAGAGGAGCCAGATCCCACATCAGGACAGCGCAAGAAGGTTCCTCTCGACATGGACAGACAGATAACATTTATTCTGCTACAGCAGTATGGTCCGCCCCCTGGTGGAACTAGATACCTCTCCCGTACTGTCCGCCCTCGTGGACAAGCATGATACTTCTCCCGTATGTCCTGCCCCTGGTGGAAACTAGATACTCTCCGTACGTCCTGCCCTCGTGGACAGCTGGATGTGTCCCACATTCAGGATGAAGACAACGGACTACCAACCTGCCATATGCTGTTGTTGGTGGCTGGGATCGACCGTTTCTTCTCTCTGGGGAGAAAACACTCGACTCTTACAGGACGTGCACCTTTTAATTCATCATTCTGACGTCCTAAAAACACGCGTGTTCTGAAACATGTCAAACAACAAAAACAAAACCTTGTTTAGTGGGTGGCTTCATTTTGGACGGAGGAATCGGCTATATGTTCAACAAAGTCCGTCCATCCATACTATATTGTTGTCACGTGGACTGAACATTTAGTATATTTTTTTGTAATGCAGTTTTTTAAATTTTTTGTTGATCTCCTGATCTTGTATATTTTTCTAAAATGATCATGTCTCTAATGGTCATATTAAAAAGAAAATGCAACTGAAATACAAAAGACAAATCAGGGCCAAAGCTATAGTCTATCTCAGATATACGTCAAGTCCAGGGTGTTAGGCCATACGTCCTGGGTTTAAATATGAAGGGTAAATTTAGCCATTCTCTACCTTCCTGTGGTGTTAGGCATACTGTCTGGGTTTAAATATGAAGGCAGTAATTTAGCCATTCTCTACTTCCTGTGGCCCTGTTTTTCTTGGCCAGCATCAAGTAATCCTATATCGTATTCCTGAATATCAATGCATTATGTGGTGTGTGTTGTGTGACGTGTGGTGTGTGTGACGTGTGTGTGACGTGTGTGTGACGGTGTTGTGTGTGTGAGGTGTGTGTGTGGTGTGTGTGACGTGTGTGTGTGACGTGTGTGTGTGTGTGAACGTGTGAGGTGTGTGTGTGTGTGTGACGTGTGACGTGTGTGTGTGTGCGGTGTGTGTGAGTGTGTGTGATGTGGTTGTGTGTGTGTGTGTGTGTGTGTGTGTGTGTGTGTGTGTTGTGTGTGTGTGTGTGTGTGTGGTGTGTGTGTGTGTGTGTGTGTGGTTGTGTGTGTGGTGTGTGTGACGTGTGTGTTTGATCCGAAATGAAGGTTTACAGGTAGCTGTTTTGATCTTGTTTCTGCAGTGTTGGAGTTTGACACATGTGTATCCTTTAACTGCTATCCTTTGTACAGTGCAGACTGGGCCTGATGTTATCGCAGCCTTATTCTTTAGAGATTTAATCCCACCGATGCCCTTAAATTGCAATCCATAGTCCATACCACCCATACTGTACCCCAGTCAGATTAATAGTCCATATCCACTCCATACTGTACCTCAGTCAGATAAGTCCATATCACTGCATACTGTACTCAGTCAGATTATGTCCATACCACTCCATACTGTACCTCAGTCAGACTATATCCATACCACTCATACTGTACTCAAGTCAGAATTATAGTCCATATACTACATACTGTACCCATGTTCAGATATATCCATACCACTCCATACTGTACTCATCAGCATTATAGTCCATATCATACATACTGTACTCAGTCAGATTTATAGTCTCATATACTACATACCTGTCACCTCAGTCAGAATTATAGTCCATATCACTCATATGTTAACTCAGTCAGATTATAGTCCATAATCACTACATACTGTAACCTAGTCAGATTATTAGTACAATATCATCTACATACTGTACCTCAGTCAGATTATAGTCCATAATGACTAATACTGTACTTTCAGTCCAAATTATAGTCCATATCACTCATACTGTACTCAGTCAGATTATATGTCCATATCAATTACATACTGTACCAGTAGAATTATAGTCCATATCACTACATACTGTACAATCAGTCAGATTATGAGTCCCATATCACTCCATACTGTACCTCAGTCAGATTATAGTCCATATCACTCCATACTGTACCTCAGTCAGATTATAGTCCATACCACTCCATACTGTACCTCAGTCAGATTATAGTCCTTCACACATACTGTACCTCAGTCAGATTTATAGTCATATACTACATACTTACTCAAGTCAGATTATAGTCCATATCACTCCATACGTACCTCAGTCAGATTAAGGTCCATATCACTACATACTGTACCTAGTCAGATTATGAGTCCATATCACTACATACTGTACCTCAAGTCAGTATTATAGTCCATATCACTCCAATACTGTACCTCAGTCAGATTATAGTCATATCACTACATACTGTACTCAGTCAGATTATAGTACATATCACTACATACTGTACCTCAGTCAGATTATCGTCCATATCACTCTCGTACCTCAGTCAGATTTAGTACATATAACTCCATAACTGTACCTCAGTCAGATTATAGTCATATCACTCCATACTTGTACCTCGCAGATTATAGTCCATATCACTACATACTGGGTACCTCAGTCAGATTATTCCACTATCACTCCATACTTGTACCCAGTCGATTATAGTCCATATCATCCATACTGTACCTCAAGTCAGATTATAGTCCCTATCATCCATACTGTCTCAGTCCAGATTATAGTCCATATCACTCATACTGTACCCCGTCAGATTAAATAGTCATATCAATCCCTACTGTATCAGTCAGATTATAGTCGCATATCACTACATACTGTACCTCCAGTCAGATTATAGTCCATATCACTCCATATGTACCTCAGTCAGAATTATATCCATGATCACTACATACGTGTAACTCAGTCAGATTATAGTCCATATCACTCCATACTGTACCTCAGTAGATTATAGTCCATATCACTAATACTGTACTCAGTCAGATTATAGTCCATACATACTACTGTACCCCAGTCAGATTATAGTCCATATCACTCCATACTGTACCTCAGTCAGATATAGTCGCATATCACTACATACTGTACCTCAATCAGATATAGTCCATACCACTCCATACTGTACCTCAGTCAGATTATAGGCATAATCACTCCATACTGTACCTCAGTCAGATTATAGTCATATCACTCTATACTGTTCTATCAGATTATAGTCCCATATCACTCATACTGTTACCTCAGTCAATATAGTCCATATCATCAATACTGTACCTCAGGTCAGATTATAGTCCATTCACTCATACTGTATCAGTCAGATTATAGTCCATACCACTCATATGTACCTCAGTCAGTTATTAGTCAATTCACTCCCTACTGTACCCCAGTCAAGATTATAGGCCATTTCACTACATACTGTACCTCACGTCAGATTATAGTCCATATCACTCCACTACGTACCTCAGTCAGATTATAGTCCATATCACTCCATACTGTACTTCAGTCCAGATTTATACGTCCAATTTCACTCCAAATCCGTACCCAGTCAGATTATAGTCCTTTTATCACTACTATACTGTACCTCAGTCAGATTATAGTCCTACCACTCCATCTGGTACCTCAGTCAGATTATAGTCCATACACTACCTACTGTACCTCAGTCAGATTATAGTCCATATCACTACATACTGTAGCCTCAGTCAGATTATAGTCAATATCACTCCATACTTTACTCCAGTCGATTATAGTCCTATCACTCCATACTGAGCCAGTCAGATTATGTCCATATCACTCCATAACTGTACTCAGTCAGATTATAGTCCATATCACTACATACTGTACTCAGTCAGATATATGTCCATATTCACTAATACTGTACCCAGTCAGATTATAAGTCCATATCACTCCATACTGTACCCCAAGTCAGATTTAATGTCCATACACTACATACAGGGGGGGGGGG
>NC_036838.1:27576171-27578794 GCF_002910315.2 Salvelinus sp. IW2-2015
CCTTATTAACTCAATGATATTAATATTTCTTTTTTACAATTGTTTGCAAAACTGATATGTGGCCCGATTAATGCAACAATAACATGCAAAACAGGCAAGCCCCCCCCCCCCCTCCCCCCCAATTTTCTTATTTATTTTATTTGCAAAAATCTGTCTCTCTAAACAGGTGGAGGCCTGTTCCCACCTGCCCTGATTGACCAGGGCTTGCCATTGAGATAAATAGCAGAGCAGAGAAGGTCATAGAGAAGACAGATTTTGACATTGCATATCATTTAACAGTTCCATTTCACATCTTGCTGATCATATAAATAGTTCATTATAATTTACCTGTTTCTTGCAGTTATTTATCCCGAAGAACGGGAGTGTGATTCGGAGGAAAATATCGGTAACCCGGTTCCCGCTATAAACCCTAGGCAGACTCAAGCAAATGCTCAAAGTATTTGAACCCAGGTATGGTTAGGAATCAGTAATATGGTTGGCTGCGCCCGATGACTTCTCAGTCATGAGGTTCTGGTGGTGCATGGTSATGCCATGGGATTTACCATTTTTTAATCAACTGTCAACTCAAATACCTCCATCGGGGACACGCTGCTTTGCAAATAAATCATATACACACTTCTGACAGGGGCCCCCCCAAAACCCCCCCTTGGTGCAAGGCAAAACTATCCCTATATCTTAAATTGATTAAATTGATATCTTAAAATTAATTTCAGGCAAATTAACTTTTACAGAGCCACCCTCAGATCAAGCATACCCATGCACTTTAAATGATAATGAACTGATACATTGTATGCTTTCTCGGTATGAAACATTCCTTGGGGGGGGGGTGGAAATTGATTTGGCAACCTTGTTTAGACAACACATGGCAGACATAACCATGTGAATGCCAGTGAGGGAGGCGTCATTATTGATATTTCATTTAAATCAAAATGCATATGTATTTACAGATTGCTTAGTGAATACCAAACCTCTGATGTGTCTTATTGGAATTGTGCGTCCCATTCTCGTGAGCTACTGATGTCGCTCTACTGTTTTGGAAAAGCCACAAGAATCAGTAGATATTGATAGATTTTGAGAATTCTATGTTTCTTGTTTCAGCAGAACACAAGATGTCATATTTTGTTGCCATCTACAACATTCCTCTCTCTAGAAAGTTCAATTTTTATATTTGACGATAGATCCCAGCACTTGGGGACAAAGCTCAGGACATTATTAGTAGCACACAGCCAGCTACTACTTTTCAATCTTCTTGGTGGATATGTAGTTTGGAGAAGAAATAGCCTATACTGTATATCACATTCTCTGCCCCTTCTAAAGCTGCAGTATTTTTCACCCTTTTCACAGTGTGACTGTCCTCTATGTCCTCCCTACTACACTGTCCCACCCAGGCCCCAGGGCTGTTTAGCTCCAAGGGGCCTCGCCTCTCACTGTTTGCTCCTCCTCTTCCTATTTTTCTCTTCTTCCTCCCCCTCCCCACCACCACCACTCCCCTTCCTCCACCAGCTCCCCCACCACCACTTCCCCTTTCTCCTCTGCCTTGTTAGAAATAGGTTATGTAATTAATTGATAAGGATCTTATTAAAACAGGTCTGGCAGGCAGCAGTAAACTTCAAACTTCTTGATGCATTATTTACTTATGACATTGCATTAATATGACCATTAGATCTGAGAGTCGTCAGGACTCGGGAGTGTGAGTTATTCACTWCCATAAACCTAATTGGAGACTGGAATTTCAGCTTTTAAATAGAAAGTCTGGCCTCGGAACAACAAGCTGTGATGGGAGTTAGGCTTGGGCAGTATACCATATATACCATATACTGGGGAATTTGGAAAAAGCCYCAGGGTGTTTTTTCAATACCGTCAATACCATTAAAACTTTGAAGTTTTTTAAATAAATGTCAATATTTGTAGCTACTTTTAAAGTAAATACCTGCAGTCAACTTGTGGAATTAAAATKAAAAATWATTGAATCTTTATTTAACTAGGCAAGTCAACTAAGCAAGTCCAATCCAAAATTAAATCTAGAATCGGCTTCCTATTTCGCAACAAAGTATCCTTCACTCATGCTGCCAAACATACCCTCGTAAAATCCTTGATTTCGGCAATGTCATTTACAAAATAGCCTCCAACCATATACTACCTACCACTGCGACCTGTATGCTCTCGTTGGCTGGCCCTCGCTTCATATTCGTCGCCAAACCCACTGGCTCCAGGTCATCTATAAGTCTCTGCTAGATAAAGCCCCACCTTATCTCAGCTCACTGGTCACCATAGCAGCACCACCGTAGCATGCACTCCAGCAGGTATATTTCACTGATAACCCCAAAGCCAATTCCTCCTTTTGGCTGCCTTTCCTTCAGTTTCTCTGCTGCCAATGACTGGAACGAATTGCAAAAATCACTGAAGCTGGAGACTCATATCTCCCTCACTAACTTTAAGCACCAGCTGTCAGAGCAGCTCACAGATCACTGCACCTGTACATAGCCCATCTGTAAATTGCCCATCCAACTACCTATTCCCCATACTGTTATTTTTTGTTGTTTGCTCCTTTGCCCCCCAGTATCTACTTGCACATTCATATTCTGCACATCTTATCACTCCAGTGTTTAATTGCTAAATTGTC
>NC_036838.1:27578819-27586326 GCF_002910315.2 Salvelinus sp. IW2-2015
ATTATTTCGCCACTATGGCCTACTTATTGCCTTGCCTCCCTTATCTTACCTCATTTGCACACACTATATAGACTTTTTTCTATTGTGTTATTGACTGTATGTTTGTTTATTCCATGTGTAACTCTGTGTTGTTGTTTGTGTCACACTGCTTTGCTTTATCTTGGCCAGGACGCAGTTGTAAATGAGAACTTGTTCTCAACTGTCCTACCTGGTTAAATAAAGGTGAAATAAATAAATTAAGAACAAATTCTTATTTCCATTGACGGCCTACCGGGAAACAGTGCCTTGTTCAGGGGCAGAACGACATATTTTTACCTTATRAGTTCAGGGATTCGATCCAGCAACCTTTCGGTTACTGGCCCAACGCTCTGACCACTAGGCTACCTGCCGCCCCAAAACATTCCATTCTTAATTTCATCTGTCACATTAATATGCAGTTTACGGTAGTCCCCAGTCACATGTCACAACGACCGGAGACTGGATCCCTGTGAGTCACTCACCGCCGTGCAGCATGCACCATGTAATCTAATTACTGTATGGAATTCACAACAAAATGTTTGCCCGCTACAGTAGATATCTTATAACTGTTAAGTGAACTGTCTAAGATGTGCTAAATGCTCTGCAGTTGTGCATTTGGTYTGCTAATTTAGTAGCTAGTTAACTATCTAGCTAAGTGGTTAGCTTCTTWAAAAAATCTAGCATTTTCTTGGTAACAGCAGAGAATCTCCTTCTGGATCAAGAGCCTTGCTGGCTAATATTTGTTTTCTGTGTGCAGCAGACTGTGAGTAGCATTTTTTACTTGTATAGTTTCGGTCTGAAAATACTGCCCCCTATCCCAAAGAGGTTTTAAATTAACTATCTAAGATGTGCCAAATAAATTGTCTCCAGCTGGGTTTTGCTAACTTGCTAAGTGGCTACCGTTATCTTGCCAGATCAAACTTCTTGGTAACAGCAGCAGAGACAATCCCCTCCTGGATGAAGATCCCTGCTGCCTAATGTTTGTTTTGTGTGTGCTGCAAACTGCGTTTTGAGATACTTGCATAACTTTATGAYCTGGGTTGTCTGTCCTAGTAGTAAATGTTTGTTAGCATTTACCTAGCTTCCACTATGAGGATTCCTTACTATTTGTTAGCATTCTGATAAGTGATGTTTTTGAGCTTTTTTTACATTTGGAAAATATATAGCGCCCCTTGTGTGCACTACCGGTATATCCCGGGATTGTATGATGGTATGGAAATCTGYATACCGCCCAACCCTAATGGGAATAGGCTACATGTTAAGCTGTGATGGCAGTAGAATGCATGTTGAGAGTAGGCTACATATTGAGCTGTGATGGGAGGCTGCATATTTAGGTTCAGGCCCATAAACTTTGATTTGATTAACATCTTGATATGTGCATGCTGTTGTGCATTATATGCACTCAGGCTGTCATGTGCTCTTCAAGGTCTATTGCACCCATCACAATCCACATGACAGGAATATAACATTTCCGGGATTGTGTTCATTAAGGTACAACTTTTTTTAACCTTTATTTAACTAGGCAAGTCAGTTAAGAACAAATTCTTATTTTCAATGACGGCCTAGACAGTGGGTTAACTGCCTCGTTCAGGGGCAGAACGACAGATTGGTACCTGTCAGCTTGGGGATTCAAACTTGCAACCTTTCGGTTACTAGCCCAACGCTCTAACCACTAGGCTACCCTGCCGCCCCAATATGGCTTTTTCTTCGCAACTCTGCCCAGAAGGCCAGCATCCCAGAGTCGCCTCTTCACTGTTGAAGTTGAGACTGGTGTTTTGCGGATACTTATTTATAAAGCTGCCAGTTGAGGACATGTGGGCATCTGTTTCTTAAAACTAGATACTCTGATGTACTTGTCCTCTGCTCACTTATGCACCGGGGCTTCCCACTCCTCTTTCTATTCTGGTTAGAGACAGTTTGTGCTTTCTGTGAAGGTAGTACCCAGCGTTGTACGAGCAATTCTCGCATGGAATAGCCTTCATTTCTCAGAACAAGAATAGACTGACGAGTTCAGAAGAAAGTTCTTTGTTTCTGGCCATTTTGAGCCTGTAATTGAACCCACAAATGCTGATGATGCAGATACTCAACTAGTCAAAAATGGGCCAGTTTTATTGCTTCTTTAATCAGATCAACAGTTTTCAGCTGTGCTAACATAATTGCAAAAGGGTTTTCTAATGATCAATTAGCCTTTTAAAATGATAAACTTGGATTAGCTAACACAACGTGCCATTGGAACACAGGAGTATGGTTGCTGATAATGGTTCCTCTGTACGCCTATGTAGATATTCCATTAAAAATCACACGTTCCAGCTACAATAGTCATTTACAACATTAACACTGTATTTCTGATACATTTTATGTTATTTTAATGGAACAAAAAATAGCTTTTCTTTCAAAAGTAAGGACATTTCTAGGTGACCACAATCTTTTGAACAGTAGTGTGTATATATATACAGTATATATACACTGCTCAAAAAAATAAAGGGAACACTAAAATAACACATCCTAGATCTGAATGAATGAAATATTCTTATTAAATACTTTTTTCTTTACATAGTTGAATGTATGACAACAAAATCCACACAAAAATTATCAATGGAAATCAAATTTATCAACCCATGGAGGTCTGGATTTGGAGTCACACTCAAAATTAAAGTGGAAAACCACACTACAGGCTGATCCAACTTTGATGTAATGTCCTTAAAACAAGTCAAAATGAGGCTCAGTAGTGTGTGTGGCTCCACGTGCCTGTATGACCTCCCTACAATGCCTGGGCATGCTCCTGATGAGGTGGCGGATGGTCTCCTGAGGGATCTCCTCCCAGACCTGGACTAAAGCATCCGCCAACTCCTGGACAGTCTGTGGTGCAACGTGGCGTTGATGGATGGAGCGAGACATGATGTCCCAGATGTGCTCAATTGGATTCAGGTCTGGGAACGGCGGGCCAGTCCATAGCATCAATGCCTTCCTCTTGCAGGAACTGCTGACACACTCCAGCCACATGAGGTCTAGCATGTCTTGCATTAGGAGGAACCCAGGCCAACCGCACCAGCATATTGGCTCACAAGGGGTCTGAGGATCTCATCTCGGTACCTAATGGCAGTCAGGCTACCTCTGGCGAGCACATGGAGGGCTGTGCGGCCCCCAAAGAAATGCCACCCCACACCATGACTGACCCACCGCCAAACCGTCATGCTGGAGGATGTTGCAGGCAGCAGAACGTTCTCCACGGCGTCTCCAGACTCTGTCACGTCTGTCACATGTGCTCAGTGTGAACCTGCTTTCATCTGTGAAGAGCACAGGGCGCCAGTGGCGAATTTGCCAATCTTGGTGTTCTCTGGCAAATGCCAAACGTCCTGCACGTGTTGGGCTGTAAGCACAACTCCCACCTGTAGACGTCGGGCCCTCATACCAACCTCATGGAGTCTGTTTCTGACCGTTTGAGCGAGACACATGCACATTTGTGGCCTGCTGGAGGTCATTTTACAGGGCTCTGGCAGTGCTCCTCCCTTGCACAAAGGCGGAGGTAGCGGTCCTGCTGCTGGGTTGTTGCCCTCCTACGGCCTCCTCCACGTCTCCTGATGTACTGCCTGTCTCCTGGTAGCGCCTCCATGCTCTGGACACTACGCTGACAGACACAGCAAACCTTCTTGCCACAGCTCGCATTGATGTGCCATCCTGGATGAGCTGTCTACCTGAGCCACTTGTGTGGGTTGTAGACTCCGTCTCATGCTACCACTAGAAAGCACCGCCAGCATTCAAAGCACCGCCAGCATTCAAAAGTGACCAAAACATCAGCCAGGAAGCATAGGAACTGAGAAGTGGTCTGTGGTCACCACCTGCAGAACCACTCCTTTATTGGGGGTGTCTTGCTAATTGCCTATAATTTCCACCTGTTTGTTATTCCATTTGCACAACAGCGTGTGAAATTTATTGTCAATCAGTGTTGCTTCCTAAGTGGACAGTTTGATTTCACAGAAGTGTGATTGACTTGGAGTTACATTGTGTTGTTTAAGTGTTTTTTTGAGCAGTGTATATTTTTTTACTCCCTTTTTCATGGTATCCAATTATTACTGTCTTGTCTCATCGCTGCAACTCCCGTACGGACTCGGGAGCGGCAAAGGTCGAGAGCCATGCATCCTCTGAAACACAACCACCAAGCCGTACGGCTTCTTGACACAATGCACATCAAACCCAGAAGCCAGCCGCACCAATGTGTCGGAGAAACACCGTACACCTGGCGACCTGGTCAGCGTGCACTGCGCCCGGCCCGCCACAGGAGTCACTAGTGCATGATGAGACAAGGTTATCCCTGCCGGCCAAACCCTCCCTAACCGAACAACGCTGGGATAATTGTGCACCGCCCATGGGCCTCCCCAGTCCTTAATGATTACAAGCATAGCCAATAACATGATGCGCCACCACTGTGTTTGAAAATATGGAGTGTTACTCAGTAATGTGTTGTATTGGATTTGACCCAAACGTAACACTATGTATTCAGGACAAAAAGGTGAATTGCTTTGCCACGTTTTGCAGTATTACTTTAGTGCCTTGTTGCAAAAGAGGATGCATGTTTTGGAGTATTTGTATTTTGTACAGGCTTCCTTCTTTTCACTTTGTCAATTAGGTTAGTGTTGTCGAGTAACTACAATGTTGTCAGCTTTTAATTTTTTATACATTTGTAAAAATGTCAAGGTACATAATTCCACTTTGACATTATGGGGTATTGTGTGTAGGCTAGTGACCAACAATCTAAATGCAATGAATTTTAAATTCAGGCTGTAGCACACACATGTGGAAATAGTCAACGGGTGTGAATACTTCTGAAGGCACTGTAGACGCACAATTGGCCCAGCGTCGTTCGAATTTGCCGCGGTGTAGGCCGTCATTGTAAATAAGAATTTGTTCTTAACTGACTTGCCTAGTTAAATAAAGGTTAAATAAAAAAATTAAAACATCCTGTTTCTGTGTAGTAAGGTTGGCACTCCTGTTCTGTGTACTGTGTAGGTTACATCCTGTTCTGTGTACTGTGTAGGTTACATCCTGTTCTGTGTACTGTGTAGGTTACATCCTGTGGAACCATACTTATCCTACGTAAATAGCTATGTAGCGCTAGAACCCCACCTTGGTTCAGGTTTGAGATTTGATAAGGACACAGTTTCACATGTAGTCCTGCTCCCTCCCTGCAAGTGGCGCCAAGCCACGTCATAGTGATGGGAAACTCCCCAGCATCTCATAAATTTCATGTGAATCATCTGTCCCTGCCTTTTCATATCAAATGCAGATGGGAGATTATATCCCTTTTCCCACATTTTATTTGGGAATTCCATCTGGTTTATGAAAGAGTTTGGAGATGTTTGTTTGTCCTCTGCTTTGTCCTCTTCCTGTGTATTCTTGTGACAGTGGCCTAGTTGTGGTGTATGTTTAGTGGTAGCCTGGTGACAGATCTGTTTATGTTGTATGTAACCACCTCCTATATGGCCATTCCCCTATATGTTTGGCATGACAATGGTGATATAAGATTTGGCAAGACATCACGAACAGATCTGAGACAAGACTAGTGTGGGCGAGCCGTCGGGAGAATGGAAGGAGAGGAGGATTGACAGTGGGGTTGAGGTATTAGAGGTCAGAATATGTTTACACACACTTAGTCCCATTACACTCTGAACCCTGACCCCCATGACATATACTGACCCATACCCACCGCTTCTCTGGAATCTACTCCAGGCTTGTGCAACAACAACAAACTAAATATAATATTTGTGTTTCTCCATTACAACCATTTATAATTTTTTGAGATGTTAATAAAGTATTATTTTAAGAAGTCTTGAAGTGTCCTTGATTGAACTGTTTGGCTTTGCAGCAGCTTTCACAGAAGTCTGAATTGTATTACACTTCTTCTGAAATATTTTATGAATATATGCAAATTAGGAAATYCCTAATTAAATATGGGCATATTTGCATACCATGCAAATACATTTTTTCTGGATACTGGATGAAGTCAGCCTAAATATTTTTGTTTCATTTTATTAAGACACTCCAGGACCGGACTTGTCCAGAGCAGATTGTGGATAAATACTTCTTTRATCTTTCTATCTGTAAAATACTAAAGAACTGCATTCTTTTGTGAATTTTTCCAAATAAAATGTTATCTAGAATAAAAAATGTAAAACATATCAACATTTCCCTCTGGGCAAGTCTGGGGATTATATTTAAGGATAACCACCCAAATAGTGTGAATGTAGATGCTACTGAAGCTGAGAATTTTTGGCGGGCATGTGGGAAGAGTAAAACTTTCAGGAAATTGCAGTTAAAGACAGGTACTATGATTTTAAGACTACCAAACCCCAAAGCCTATTAGACCCATCACCATCTCTGCAAAGTAATGCTGAGCGATAAACCAAAATGTTGGTTATTTTTCGTTTTTTAAACAATGAATTGACCAATTGACCAACTTCTTCTAAAATCTAACTAATTTACCGACTTCAGTTTCAATTATTTGGATTCCATAATTTCTTTTGGTTTTATTGTTGTTCTCAATGCGCACATTGGGTTGCAAGTTTCTCTAGAAATAAATCAGATCATGCCCGAACTGTGCAAAGTAGTAGGGAGTTGTAGTTTCCAACAGGCTAATGTTCTGCATAGTTCAGCGCAAAAACATGATAATTAGCTCAAATCAAATCAAATTTTATTAGTACATACACATGGTTAGCAGATGTTAATGCGAGTGTAGCGAAAAATGCTTGTGCTTCTAGTTCCGACAATGCAGTAATAACCAACAGTAAATCTAACCTAACAATTCCACACTACTACTACTTACACACACACACAAGTGTAAAGGGATAAAGAATATGTACATAAAGATATATGAATGAGTGTGGGTACAGAACGGCATGGCAGATGCAGTAGATGGTATAGAGTACGGTATATACGTATGAGATGAGTACTGTAGGGTATGTAAACATAAAGTGGCATAGTTTAAAGTGGCTAGTGGTACATGTATTGCATAAAGATGGCAAGATGCAGTAGATGATATAGAGTACAGTATATATACATATGAGATGGGTAATGTAGGGTATGTAAACATTATATTAAGTGGCATTGCTTAAAGTGGCTAGTGGTACATTTTTACATAATTTTCCATCAATTCCCATTTTTAAAGTGGCTGGAGTTGAGTCAGTAATGTTGGCAGCGGCCGCTAAATGTTAGTGTGGCTGTTTACAGTCCTGATGGCCTTGAGATAGAAGCTGTTTTTCAGTCTCTCGTCCCTGCTTTGATGCACCTGTACTGACCTCGCCTTCTGCGATGATAGCGGGGTGAACAGGCCAGTGCTTGGGTGGTTGTTGTCCTTGATGATCTTTATGGCCTTCCTGTGAACATCGGGTGGTGTAGGTGTCTGGAGGGCAGGTAGTTTTGCCCCTGGTGATGCGTTCTGCAGACCTCACTACCCTCTGGAGAGCCTTACGGTTGTGGCGGAGCAGTTGCCGTA